>NC_088870.1:27990079-28208221 GCF_032884065.1 Artemia franciscana
AACAAATCAATTAGAATGTAGGTCCTGCAATGGATTGTAACTTGATTCCCACTACCATCAATTTGAACATGTTCACTTTCAGTTAGATAGGTAAAGAGTTTTTACACTGCTCACGATAGGAATGAGACATTAGGTCTGCAACATTCATCGAAACTTTAGATACATCTTCTTCTTTTGGTGGTGGCGTTGAATTTTAAGACTTTCCTTTTTGTGACCAATGAAATTTACAGCGTGTGGTCTCTCACGGTAGGGTTTAGCTTTGTCGAGTCGTCGAAGAACAGTTTGAAGCAAAATTGATTTCTCACTGCGGCAATTGTCCCATTTTTAATGAATATACTGAGATTGTCCTCGAAATGCTCCTTTGGAGAAAGGGCGAGTTTTATTAGAGTCAATTTGTAGGTTTGGCCATCGAGAGAAAACTGTTTACAAGTCCAGCAATGATCGGTAGTAAAAGTGCAAAGAAGCTACCACCCGCTTGAAGAAGTCGTTTCCTTTTAAAATCGTTTCCTTTGTTTTTGGCTGCTGCTGCTAGGGCATGTACAAATAACGATGTTGCTTTGTCTGTTGCTTAACTACTTCCGGCAGTTGAACATTACCTTCAGTTGGATTTAGACAAAGATCTGATGCGAGATTTATGAATTTTCTGTCAACACCGTGTTCGATCATGGCCTTCCTGAGTCGCGGTTTTAAATTAACTAGGACAGTGAATAAATGCTGGATTTCATGTAGTTTCTTCAGTGTCATGATGGCAACTAACGACCTTTTTTACTGTTTACTGGCAGATATACGATAATTTCATTGTCAAAAATATCAATGACAACACGTAAATCCTTGGGTGTGTTCTGATTAAGGCCCAGTATAATGTAACCATAGGGTTTATTTTTAGCATGATTGTATGCCAAGAATAGGAATTTCAAGAATAGGATATATTCGTCTGTTTAAAGTTTTGAGGGAGCCTGAATCACGAACAACCTTGTAGATGATATAGTAAGTACAATTCAAAGCAAGTATCCTCAAACATTTGCTCTGATGAAAGATATTGTGTAGAATTAGGGCTACAGAAATCTGTTCATGATGAGATCGGACAGTGAACTATTGTAAAAACATCTCCTGAGACCATTCTTCAATGGATAAGCTAAACCATCCTTAATCAACCAAGAGTTTGGTTCAAGTATATTAAAAGGTGAAGTCCCTGTATAAATTTCATGTCTGGCGCAATATTCTTTATTTATCGTAGGATTCTTGCAAGACACTGTACCAAGAGTAAATTATTTTTGGATTTTAGCATTTTATTAAGATTTTGAATTATTTTTGTTAAAACTGTTGGTCCACAAAGAAACGATCTGAATGGAGTTTTCAATTGGTACATAGTCCCTCAATGTCAAAATACAACTAATTATAGAACGCATCTGTCCATTGAATAAATAATAATAATTCCCTATGTTTGAGAACAATAAATTTAAAGAATAATACATTTTTTTTATTTTAAAATCAAAGGCACTACAGAAATTGTTTAAAAAAGCACTTATCACGTTTATAATAATACTTAGAAAAGGGCCCCCCACCCCACGGAATGGCGCAGCCACCACTGGCGGAAGCCGGCCAAAGGCCAGATCCCCCCAGGCCGGCCACGGGCGCGGGGCAAAATAAATAATTAAAAAGAATTTTTAAACAAAGCTACTTACAAAAAACAATGATATAAAACAACTCTACCTTACTAAAGAACATAAAAACACTGCTGAAATGGGAGAAAAAAGAACCCCCTCCTACCTACAAAAACGGATCCCTCCCACCTGTGAAAATGGATCCATGCCGCCACCCATTGAATTTTTTCCAGACCAAGATGACGTCTATATTCTAGACATACATTTCGGTCTGAAGTTAGATAATGTCCATGGGGTAGCACCTTCACACCATCCGCCCACACAGGCTTTATCCAATACAGATGATATGGCATTTTTTTCACTCTAACTGTGTAGTTTTTAAATTGTATGGAGCAAATTGTCATGACTTTTCCTCTTGGAATGAGATTACTTTCCACGGTTTTTATAAACATTCATGTCGAAATTCTCTTTCGTATAGCGTCGAGGCACCCCCTTCCAGACTTTTTTGATTTCCTCATTGTGTGTTTGTACACAGTACACCTTTGGACCTGCAAGCACACCATGGAAAATCCAGTCGCTCCCCGTCTGGGAATTTAATAACAATAATTATTTGGGGCCTGACGTTTCAGTAGCTCCGGGTAAATGGACTCTTCCCAATTGGTAAAGCCCATTCGAAAGCTATTGTGCATACCTTTTTCCAAATCATCTAGCAAATTTTCGGTTTTAAATTTTAGCAAAAGTGAATCGGTATCCCCATAATATACTTGAACTTGTCCCCCCCCCCCCGTCGGCCATTGGCGCCTACACACATTGTAAAAGAATGACAACATGAGTTTTTTTCAGGTTTCTATAATTGCGCTACCAGCAGCAATAATTTCATCACAACCATATTGGAGTCTATGATGGTAAATGATGTGAAGCTTGGATCGGCAACGATTCGAGCACATTGTTTTGGGCCGGTTAAAACGTCACAATGATTTCTACTGCGCACTTTCACACATTTTACCGAAACCTGATTTTAAAATGAGTTTAAAGATTTCGCTTCTGGACGTTTACTGAGAAAAGTGTTAATAAACATTTCTAAACATGACTTTAGCTCGAATTGACGGGCTCTATGTATATTTGTGCCCTTGAAACCGTTGGTTAGCATACATCTCAAAAGAACGTGATCTAAAACGGTATTCTCTTTTGGATGAAGCTCGGCAATAAGTTTTTTTTCTGAAGGTGTCCAGTGCACACCCCCATCCTCTACCAAAGAAATATTATATGGACTCAAAGTCCTTAGTCCGAACCATGAAGTTCCACTGACATTTCACCATCAATTTCAGAAAACCATAATTGGGTTTTCCCAATTATGGAAAACCCAATATGGTTGGGTAAACCCAACCATAATGGTTTTAAAACCATAATTCCTTAAAAGTGGCAATGTCAGGGAAATTTGGAGCACAAGTATTGTTAAGCCATTTATAATTACTACAAGGCAAAGAGTAGTAAGACATTGCCGACGGATAAAGGGAGTTCATATCCAGAAAAACTGCATCCGACTTTGTCTTTACACCGGTGTCTTGTCCAGTCGGGTCAGTTTCAAGGATACCATCTCCATGGAAAACATACCCTCCCTTCCTTGATCTCATTACAAATAGATGCTGATCCACGTCAGTGATCAAGTCTGTTTTCTCTTTACTGATTTTAAGAATTAAATCCATCACCAGATTAGGAGTGGAAATATAATAATCCCAATCCAACGCAAATTCCTAAACCCAAATTCCAAATACGGAATAATTGTCTTTGTTTTAAATTCGATCCCGCTACTTACTTTCAGTTGAAAAGAATATTCTCATATTTTATTTCTGGTCTTTTTTCAAATACCGGGAAACTAACCTTCCCCACAATGGAAAATTTTCAACCCTGTGAAAATTGCTCCACGGAAATTTCCTCCTGTGCGGAACCCCCTTCCCCGGACAATTCCCCTATCGCTGAAGATTCCTCCCAGAGAACTTTTTTGTGGACCATTCCACCTGGAAAAGTCTCCTTAATCTATTTTCATTAGAGAAAAGAATTTTTTTCCATTTTTAAATCATTTTTTCAAATCATGTCGGAAATCTTGTCTCTGTGAAAAATTTTCCCTGCAAATTCGTCACCCCTGAAAACATTCTCCTGCGGAAATTCTACCACGAATAATTTCTCCCATAGAAATTCCCCCTTCGAATATCTTCCCGGGACAATTTCCCCAGAACATCTCCACAAGTAAAATTAAGTCAGCAAAGAGAAGGTAAGTCAAATAAAAATAATTTCGTATAGGAATTCTGGCAAATTCCCTCATGTAAAATTATCTCTTGAAAGTTCATCCCCGGAAACCTCCCTTTCAATGAAAAATTCTGGAGAAGTACTCCAAACGAACAAAACTCCACCTACCAGAGAAATGACTATTTACTTCTTAATAAAAATACCCTGTGCAACCAATAGGCAAATTGCATTACAAACAGCCCTTTTACCAGAGGCTGTCGGGGTCATGTTATCCCCAAAGGCAATATTATTTGACCTTTCAAATATGCTGAACAAAATGGCTATCTCAGAAATTCCACCAGATGACTTCGGAAAAAAGAGCGTTGAAGGGGCTAGTTGCCCTCCAATATTTTATGTCACTTCATATGGGCACTAAAGCTTTAAATTTCCGTCCGAAGAAGCTCTCTCCCTATCTTCTAGGACAATTGGTTCGATATGATCACCCTGGCCGAAAAAAAAACAAATAAACATGCATCCATGATCTATTTTTTGGCAAAAAAACACCAATTTCCATATTTTGCAGATGGGAGCTTGAAACCTCTGCGGTTCGATTCTCTGATATACTGAATCTGAGGGCCTGATTTTCATTAAAATTCTTTGACTTTTCGGAGGTGTTCAAAATTTTCAGCCTTGTAGCTCTGGACAATTAATAGTGAGCTTAGTCAACTTCATATGTTTGGAATCACCATAAAAACTTACTTTTTGTGCATTCATTGTTATTAAAATTCCATTTTCTAGAGCTTCGGTTACAATTGGGTCGAGCCGCTTCTAATTCCCTGTTCGTTACAACGAACCGTTCGAACCATTCAAATGACTTTTTATACCAGAACCATCTATACACTCGAAATATCAATACTGAATGACTTATCATAGGCAGCGCAATAGCGCTTCCTAAGTAAAGAGCGATGTGGGCACAATGTATTTTTTTTTTTTTTTTAGACCAAGGCACTTGGTATCAAAGGAGTTTTTATAGAAATTTCGAAAAGGTCTCATCCAATTGGAAATTGAAGGGGCTAGCGCCCGCTTAATAGTGAAAAGTGATACAAGGGCAAATGTACCCCCACGCCCATCATTTCCCCAAACACTTTCAATCGGAATTTTGAGATAGCGATTTTGATCAACGTAGTTAAGAGGTCCAGAAACTATGTATTTGAGGATTACTAGCCCCCGCCCTCAGGGCAAGGGTTTTAAGTTGTGCCCTGGGGGCATATAAGGTTTGTATAGAAAGCGTGGTCGTATAAACTTCGGAGATGAGTAGTATGACCATTAGAACAACAGAGTATACAACCATATATGGTCTTAGCATGCAATACTCCCATACGAATCTGATTAGCATAACCGTATTAGCAAAAAAATTAGCATAGCCGGTTACTGTCTATGTAACATACATAATTTGGGTGATTGACCTATTTGAATGACCATACTACAAGAGATAATTAATTAGCATAATCCAGCCAGCATCTCATTTTTATGGCACTTGGTATAGCGATCATAGAGAGATCACAAATTTTGTTGGTTGGTCTGTCAGTCCTGATTTTGCTAGTTTAGGCACTTCCAGGTAAGCTAGGACGATGAAATTTGACAAACGTGTCAGGAACTAGACCAAATTCAATTACTAATTGTCGTTTCTCTGATTCGACCATCTGGGGGGGGGGGCAGTTAAATCGGAAAAATTGGAAAAAATGAGGTATTTTCAACTTAAGAACAGGTGATCGGTAAAATATAAATTATCGGTAATTCTGAAAAATATGAAAAAATGAGGTATTTTTAACATACAAAGGAGTGATCGGATCTAAATGAAATTTCATATTTAGAAGGAGTTCGTAACTCAGATACCTTGTTTTAAATCCCGGCCGGATCCAGTGTCATTGAGGGGAGTTGGGGGGAACCGGAAATCTTGGATAAGGCTTAGAGTGGAGAGATCAGAATGAAACTTGGTGGGAAGAATAGGCACAAGGCTTAAGATACGTGACTGACATAACCGGACCCGATCCGCTCTCTTTGGGGGAGTTGGGGGAAGGTTCATTTGGAAAAATTAGAAAAAAATAAGCATTTGTAATTTACGTACAGGTTATCAGATCTTAATGAAATTAGATATTTAAAAGGATCTTGTGCTTCACAGCTCTCATTTTGAATCCCGACCAGATCCGGTGACATTGGGGGGAGTTGGGGGGGGGCGGAATTCTTGGAAAACATGAAAATTGAAGTATCTTTATCTTATGAACAGGTAATCGCATCTTAACGAAACTTGATATATAGAAGGATCTTATATCTCAGATGCTCCATTTTCAATTCGAATCCAATCCCAGGACAAAGGGGGTTGAAGGGGGAAACAGAAATATTGGAAACCGGAAATCTTGGGAAACGCTTAGAGTGGAGAGATCGGGAAGAAACTTGATGGGAAAAATAAGCACAAGTCACAGATACGTGAGTGACATAATTAGAATGGATCCGTTCCCTTTGGGGGAGCTGGGGGGGGTGTTAATTTGGAAAAATTGTATTTTTAACTAAGAACAGGTGACCAGATCTTAACGAAATTTAATATTTAGAAGGAACTCATGTCTCAGAGCTCTTATTTCAAATTCCGACCAGATCTGTTGACATTGGGGGGAGTTGCAAGGGGGAAACCGGAAATCTCGGAAAACGCCTAGAGTGGAGAAATCTCACAATTTAAATTGTGAGATAGTGAATTTGCTCAAAATAGTCCAAAGAACATATAGCAATGCCTTAGATGGGTCTCATCTGATCCACCTGATGGTTTGTCCTATAAACTTCAGATTCGGCTCATCTGATTTTAAATTGGATGTTATAATGTCTTTTTTAAAAGTCACAGTGATTTGAGAGCAACCAGCCCCCCCCCCCCCTCCAAGCTCATCATTCTCCTGGACACCTTTTATCAAAATTTAGAGATAAAAATTTTGTTCATCGTACTTGGAGGGTCTGGAATTTATGTCTGTAAGGAAGACACCCCTCCCCCCCTATAGCTCTCAGGGCAAAGGTTGTAAGTTATGCCCTGTGGGCATGGGACTAATTTGACTTGTAATTAGAAGTTCTAGTGCTCTTTTTAAGAGTCAAAGTGATCAAAGTGCAGCTACCTACCCTTCCCCCCCCCACACACACACACAAACAAGTCGCGTTTTCCCGAGATACATCCAATAGAAATTTTAAGACAGTCATTTTGCTCAAAATAGTCCAAAGATCATACAGCCAGGCTTTTGGGGTTGATACAAACCACCAGAGCCATTGGACAGGGTTGTAAGTTACACCCCTGGGACATTTAAGGTTCTTATGGAAGGGATGGTTGTATAAACTTAAGAAGTGGCTCATTTGGATTAAATTGGAAGTCCTAGTTCCGTTTTAAGAGTCAATAGTGATAGAAGTCAACTAGCCCCCCCCCCCCCCGAAAAAAATACCCCTCTTTTCAGCAAGCGTATCTGATTGAATTTATGCGATGGCAATTTTGTTCAAAATAGTCCAAAAAACATACAACAATACCTCCAGGGTTGTCTTTACCCCCAAGAGCCCTGGGGAAAGGGGTTTTAAATTATGCCCTGGGGGCATGTAAGGGTTTTATGGAATGCATGTAAAGATATGCATGTTTGACTTCTACTTTCCCAAAATAAGAAATGCATTAAGATTAGTCTTTCTTTGAATGTTGAGGGGAGTGTTGAACAAAATCATAACATATTATGTGTATATGGATTGTCAAAAGGGTGTAACTCAGGAATGACCAAGTATATCAACTCGGTATTTTCAGGAAATAATAAGGGAGATGATCAATTAACCAAAAAGGCAATATTTGCATACTACTATTACTACAAATACTACTGCTTCTACTGCTACCACAAGTACTATTACTACTATTACTTTTATCACTACAACTACTACTTTTGTACTGAAAAAAATTCAATGTTTTCACTTTTATAACTTTAATAAATCAGACATTATAAACATTTTAAGGAATAAATATCATCATATGTATATTAAGCTGACAATGCACATTCATTTTGTATGTTTTTCAGTAAAGTGCAAATCATTTTCTGGCCTATGGAAGCCATAGGGGTTTTGAGCCCTGCTCATGTTGATTTTTGCTCGTTTTGAGTTTGACTTGGTTATTTATTGTAATTTCTGTTCGTTTTTGGTTTTATTTATTTATTGATGCTGATTTGTGTTAGTTTTACTCTTGATAGATTATTTGATTCTATTTCAGCTCATTTTTGGTTCAATGAAGTTCTTTACTTTTCTTTGAAAAACTTATTTTGTGGAAAAAGTTTTTTTAATTAATCAACAACGAATAAACAAGTTGATAGGGAAATTTTTCCGTAAGACGGTGGGTTTTCAAACTTAAAATATATATTTTGACCCTATATCTATGGCTGTCCTCAGCACATCACAAATGAAAATATAAAAGAGAAACTTAAATTAAAATACAACCATTAAAACCAAAGAAAAAGTTAAAATACCCCTAGCATCCTTACTTTAACAAAGTTCAACTGTCTAGTTGGTAATCTCTGAAAGCTCTTATGAAAATCTGGAACCTAAAACTGTAGCAATATTTTTTGGCAGCAGTCTACCAAACAAATAAAAAAAAATCTTAGAATACTGTTGTGTCACAACTATATTGGCAGTTTGCCATCAAAATGTGTCAACTGTGTGGCAGTATTTGGTGCAATTCTCCTGACTTTTAGAGCCATACTGTTAGTTTTTGTATGACGTAATTCTAGGACAGCCTTTGACTGATTGGGTCTTTGCTTGGCTAAAATACATTTATGATCAAATGACCCTTAAAAGAAAGCAGAGCAATAAAACAAGGTCAACTAATCGAGCTAGCATGATGGGAAAAAATTTTATTCACAACTACCCAATTTAGTTTTTAGCTAATGTTTAATGAATATTAATGTAGGCTCATCAAGAAGTTGCATAAAATCATGCTAAGGCAAGTGTAAGGCACAACTGTTATTAGCTACATCAACCTAAGTATGCAGGAGACAATTAGACAAAAAACAGATGATAAGCTATATTACTTTAATTTGGATACATTGTAAACTGTAATTAATTAATAGGAACAACAGATCAGAATTTTCTAATAGAAGTCCAGGAAAGAACAGTTCTTACACATGCTCTAGGCTACCTGCTTGACAAATACTGAAAACCAGTTCAAGGGAATTTTCATTTGATTAATCTTGCTGCTTTGGGAGTTCCTGTGCTGTCACCTACCTAGACAGGCCGGCAGAGAAAATTTAAGTAACATTACACTCCCTATTACAAGCAAATGGATCAGTTTGGTAAAAAAAATTATTGTTCTTATTTGTTTTCAATTTTTATTTATTTTTTTCTGGCTTATTATTTAGTTAGCTTTGTCAAGTGGAATACAATTGATCAAGATATTCTTTACTCTGAATAGCCCAATTAAATTTTGAAATGCATCCCAGGATTGGATATCAGTTTTATTTATTGAACTCTAAAGGGTACCATAGTTTGATTATTACAACCAGTTTTATTTCTTTAGTAGTTCACTCATTAAACTGTTTTTAGTGTAATTCTAAGACATTTGAAGTACTACATATGGGGAGAAAAGGAACGGGAGAGGACTCATCTTAAAAAAGGGTTAAGCCCACCCCAATGGTCTGGAGAGGAAATACATTTCTAAAGATTTAGGCCAGCCTTAATAATCCATTTGTGTAATGCTCTATTTCACCAAGTCAAAGGAATGATAAACCAGCAGAAAATGCTGCATCATCTGAGAGATGATCTTCAGACCTAATATCATAACATAAGGGAGAAACCTTGACTGTAAGGAATTCTTGCATTCCTGTTAGCTTTTGGATATTCAATATCTCTTCTATAATTACAAGACAAAGGTCACCCAGAGCATGTAATTTATAGTCTAATGGTTTTCCCAAAAGGCAAAACAGAGTGTTGAATAAGGAATTTTGTTGAGTTAGAAAAAAATCCTTTTTGTATTTTATATTATAAACTCATAATTGAGAGTCAGCTTAAACTTACATACTGAATAGCCAGGTTTAAACTTAGCTATACTTAAATATAAAACTATATATCTCGTCCCAGTAGTGGGCATAAAATTCTAGTTTACAGAATTTTAGATATCTTAGAAAGTAGTTGAGCTAGGTCAACGAAACTCTCACGAGTACATCCAGAGCCTTAATGATCCTTGGGGAAGAAACTTTGAGGCACCTGTCTCTACCATTTCTCCTTTCAGAGGGTCCTGATCTTTGATGATCTTTAACAATCTTTGTGTTACAAAACTGTAACCTTCAAAATAGGTATTCTACTCAAATGAGGTACAAGAAAAGTGATTTCAGCCTTGTATCTTTGCCCAATCCTTATTTATAAGTTCTTGAATATCTGTAAATCTGTTTCCTAAATTTAAAAAAAAACTGATGTTGCTTAGAATTCACAAACTAAAACCAATGAAGGAAAGATTGAGAACTTAAAATTAATTTAAAACACTTTTATGTCAGAATTCAGATGGGTAGTAGGCCTTTCATGTGTACAGTCTTCTAAGCCCAAAAAATAAAAAGGGCAGATATAGTAACTTAGCAATACCTTTCCAGGGCACACTTTTGATGATCACACAGAAATATGATTCATGTCTCTTAATCAAGCCCCCTCCCCTCCTAAATTCCTCAACTTAAATTGTGTTTAGCAACATGTTAGAAAATCCAATTATTGGTTGCAACGAGTTCTAAGAGCTAAGACATCAAGATAGGCTTCAAAGCAGCAAATGTCAAAAAAATATTTTTGATTTGGATGACTTCTTGTGGTCAAGTTTTGTGTTTCAGGTTTCACCAATAGTAACAGGCCTATAGTGGTAAGATCAACCAAATCAAACTGTACATGGAAGCTTTATTACCCTAATTTCTGGATGGAAGAGGACCATGAACATGGCAATCTGGGAGCCATTTCTAAACAAATCGGTGAAAAAGTAAAGCTGTATGCATGACTTCAAAGAAATTGTTTCAACACTAGTGTTTATATGATGTTAAATGAAAACAAAGTTTTTTTTCTAACAGAAAATAAGCAGCAACATTAAAACTTAAAACAAACAGACATTATTCTGTATATCCAGGAAGGGTGCCCCTTCCTCAACCCTTGCTCTTCATGCTCGAAAGTGTTGAAGCTTTTTAAAACACACTTCTCATTCAAAATCAAAAGCCCTTGTGTTTGAGTAGTCTTTCCCAAGGAACCAGGACAAAAAGTCAATCTTTAGCATAAAGAGCAAGGATTGAGGAAGGGGTAGCCCTCCTCATGTACAAAATAATGTATGTTTGTTTTAAGTTTTAATATTTCTCCTTACTTTCAGTTCAAAAAACTTGTTTTTCTATAATTTCTGACCATTTTTAAATTATGCAAGGAAATCCCCTTCTCATTTACAATTTGTTACCATACTACAGAATGTTTTATACACACTAAAAATTTCTAAAGTACTGAAAATGAATGAATTTGTAAATATTTATGTAGTTACTATGTATTGTGTCTGAACTAACATTTCGTAGATGTCCTTGTCAGAGGAAATTTCCTATATAAGTTAGGCTAAGACTCTGGTAGAATTTTGATAACTTCGAAGACCACACTGCCTTTCCATGACGAAAGTAAAACAGTTCAAAATAGGGATGATACCTTTTTATTGACAGTGAATAGATATAAAATTATTTAACTGGATATTTCGAACACATATACAGTGTTCATCATCAGCAGTAAAACTCTGAGTTTTACTGCTGATGATGAACACTGTATATGTGTTCAAAATATCCAGTTAAATAATTTTATATCTATTCACTGTCAATAAAAAGGTATCATCCCTATTTTGAACTGTTTTACTTTTGGTAGAATTTTCTTCAGATCATCAAAAATGTCTTTTTATTTTATCTATTATTGCATTTAGTGTCTGACTAATTCACCATTCCCAAGTATATTTTTCAAACATAACTAAATATCTTAGAAGGAGTGTCCTGGTCAAAACCAAAGGAAAATCACTTTCAAATCTGATTTTCAATAAAAAATTGTTTTGTTTATTTGTTGTTTAATCCCAAGGAAAAACACTCAAATTTGATTAACAACAAATTTTATTTTGGTTGTTTATGCATTATGTAGTGTCTGGGACCCCCTCCCCCTGTATATTCTTCAAACATAGTTCAATTCTTTGGAAAAGTGTCCTGGGGATAAACAAACTCTGAAATTTGATTGTCAATAAAATTTTCAAATAAATTTTTTTCTGGAAAAGTTATTACCTGAAATTATGGATAGAAGAGTGTCATGTAAAACAGCACTCCATGAGCAAATCCAAACAAATCAATGGATAAATAAAGCAATATACAGGGCTTCAAGGAAAATGTATTTCAGAATTGGTGCTAATATGCTGCACATTTTAAAAAAGTACAAATGCTAAAAATGAATAAATTTATATGTATGAATATTATTGCTATGTATTGTGTATACATTAGTGGATCCTTATCTTATTGAAATTCTCCTATTTGGGTTAGGATAAAACCTATGGCTGAATATTACAATTGGTTTATGACAACTTATGCTTACTGACAGCACAACTGCCTGTCCATGGATTATTCTTTGCAGTTGAATGTGTATGGCTATGTTGTCAACCTATGTAATTGGATAGGTGAAAGGGGTTAAGGTCTCATTCAAGTACTTAACTATCTTAACTACTAAAGTAGGAAAACTGCCTTCCTTTCTCTTGGTGTTGTTCGATTGATGATTTCTTTTTTCATTATAAGCAAACTATAGGAATTCCTATAGGGGGTAATGCCAGTCCATTTATATAGGACTTATTGTTAAGCCAACTAGAGAATGAGCATATGATAAACAAAAATAACTGAAGCAACATAAAATATTACCTTTCAAATAATAAAAGATATTTGGATGGTCTTTTGGTGATAAATAGCACTATTCCAATTGTTCAAAAATTCAAAGATTCTATTGATTCCAATATTCCCAAGCAATCATCTTATATGATGGCTCCTCAGAGGAATAAACACTTGCCAATGTGGGTTTCAGTGCAGGTACATATGCTTTTGGTTGGGGGGGGGGGCAAAACCTTCAAAACAGCAGATATAAAGTAGCCCTTTTTTATTTAGTAACTAAATAAATGCAAAAAGCAAATATATCAGAAAATACAGATTAACTTTAATCTGTAGTATTGTAGCAGATGGGAGGAAGAAGACTGAAGCCTCAAAAAGTATGTTTTAGGCTCAGGTTATGTTCATAGTGGTTTAGAACCAGTGATTAATCTATTATATCCCACTGAAAGGGAAATTTTAGGGTTAACAGTGCTAACAGGGTAAAATGTTAGTTCTTCCATTGCAAAAATGTCAATTTTAATGAAAATGATAGTTTCCAAAATTGATCCATTAAAAGCTGTACTTTATCCTGAAAAGGGGGGATAAATGCCCTAATATCAAGGATAATTCTATTTTGTTGTGGAAAGCACTCTCTTTACAGAAAAAAAAACAGTATGATTGCTAATTACTTAAGAGGGTAAAATGTTAGACAGAAAATGGGTTAGGCTAATAATTGGGCAGTGACTTGACCTGATAATTGCATGCTGTAAAATCCTAAAAAAGGCTTCAAACATGTATCTAGATTCTTAATAAATGTCCTACTTTTGTCAGAAATCCTAAGAAACCATGGGGAAATAAAACATTTCACAAAATTTCAGGGGGCCTGGGCCCAAAGCCCCCCCCCCCCTGAGTATGTGCCAGTTTTAGTGCATCAAATTCTTCACCCTGACAAGTGATGCACCTACCATAAGAAATTTATGGTGTTGCCTTCTGTAGTGTCACTTGAGAAATATATACAAAATTAAAAATATCAAAAAATATACACTTTCAAACATGAGGGCCAGAATGGACCTAATTGTCCTTTATCCAGCCCTGGATTCTACAATAGAGCAAACATGAACAAAATCATAAAGATGACTTTTTATACCTTATTCTGTTATATATCAAACATGAATAAATTGATACAGATGGCTTTTTGGTTGTCTTAATATATTGTAAAACTTAATGTAGGAAATTTAAACACATATTTTAAACAAAAGTATATATTGGTTTTCTAATACATGTATATGTTTTTGGTTCCCTGCTTCCCCTACCCTCAGAAATGGGGAAGGGGGGGGGGTCTCTAAGCCTTTCCCTTGAGACAGACTCCATTTATTTTCAATTCTGATTATTTTTGGTTTTCCCTGCAAAATTGATGCCCTCTCCTACCATGCTCTTTAACAAAAGTGGCAATGTTATCATTATGGTATGGCAAGTCATCTGCAAGATGTTTTACAATTTTCTTTTTTCTTGCTATCTCAGAAAGGGTTTAGGTTAGGAAAATGAAACTTTCAGGGATGAATCTACAGACTAAAACATGTCCCAGGAAGATATTTTGAAGCAACTACCTCTACTTCATCTCCCTTTAGAGGGCCCTGACCTTTGATGACCTTTAAAAATATGTGTGTTATAAAAGTGAAACCTTGCAAAATAGATCTTCTGCTTAATTAAGTACAACAAAATTGTTTTCAGCTTCATAACTTTGCTCAATTCCATTTTGTAAGGTTTTAAAGATATGCTAACATATTTCCTAAATTTTGAAAAAAAAAAAAAAAAAAACATTGATACAGCTCAAAATTCTACTCAAATAACAGGAATTGCATTTTCAGAACTAAAGGCAGAGAAAAAGTAACCAAAGTTTAAGTAACCAAAAATTAAGGTTTTACTAAAAAAAAGGTTACTAAAAAAAGTAACCAAAAATTATTGTCAAAATGTCAATAGGTATAGACCTATCATGTAGGCAACTTTCAGGGCCCTCTAGAGGGAGAAGGAGTACAGGTAGTTGCTTCAAAATACCTTCTGGGGACATACTTTAGTCTGTAGATTCATCCCTGAAAGTTTCATTTTCCTAACCTGAACTCTTTCTGAGATAGCAAGGAGTCAATTAACTAGAATTTTACCATTAAAAATGTTGATTATGACAAAATAATACAACAGTGAGATAAAACAAAAACTATATACTTCTGCTTATGTTTTGTCTATTCCTATAGCTAGTTTTAAGTAAATAGATGGAAAACCAAAAAAATTTACCTATATGACTTTATTTTTGTTTTTTCCTTAAGAGAATGAGGTAGCCTATAAAATATTATTGGTAGCATATGACTTTATTTATGTTTGCTATATAACAGAATGAGGTGGAAAGTCATATTTATGTCTTTATGTAAGTTTGCTCCTTATGAAAATGAGGTATAAATAATCATCAGTATGACTTTATTTGTTTGCTCTATAATAGAATAAGGTATAGTCATCTGTGTGACTTTTCTTCTTATTCTGTATAATTAGAGAAATCATTATTGTCTAAGGTTCAATTTAATGCTGATTTGCTTACAGTAGCCTAATAACTGACAATATTCTATTGTTTGGATATAAAGAAAAAATTTCAATAGCATCAAAAGTAGGTGACCTTCAATTCTGCAAGAAGATTCCCCCAATAAAGGAAACGCTTAGCACTAAGTAACATGAAAGTAGTACTATTATATAGCACCTATGATTTTGATCAGCTTTTTTACTCAACAAGTCCTTACCATTCTTTAGCTAGCAGTTTATAGGCCTTTCTGATCTCTTGTAGTGTAGCTCCACGTTTAACCCCTAAAGTGCCATAAGGGTCAAAATGTGAAGAAACACTTTCAAAACAAAAACTAAGTAGCAAAATCAGCAGGAATTTCATCTTCATGTTCCAAATTTTTTAAAAGTGGCTGAATAATTTTTAAGAATTATATTGTACTTCTTCCCAAGGAGAATGTCGATTCTGTCTTTGTTTAAAGCTGAAATTTCGGAAGGGTAACTTACCTTCCGAGAAGTTATAATGTCGGTGGATTCCAGGATAAGAATTTGAGAGAAAGTTTCCAAAAACAGTTGAAAACTAGGACAGAACTGGAGAGTATAAAATTTGACATTACAGAATATGGATGGAATAATTTTAGAAAAATAATTTGGGGAGTTGCTGATGGCCTCTTAGAGAGAATTAAGAACACAGCTAGGCATCTTAGTGAAAAAGGTTTATGTTCAATGGAGGGGAGAAGGGAGCTTGAACGAGGATTATATAAGTGACAGATCACATAAAAACAAGAGAACTGTTAAGGAAGTGGAGAAAACATTAAAATATAAGCTAAGGAGGTGCTAAGTGGAGGCCATGGGTAAAATGTTTGAAGATCTTGGAGATGTGTTAAGGCGACATAATAGTAAAATATTGAACTGGCAAGTAAATAAATTGAAGGGTAATAATAATGGTAAAACAACGTACTAGCATGTTAATAAATTGAGAAGGGGCAGTCAAGCTGGGCTTGTCACAGATGAAGATAGGAACGGGACCAAAATTAATGCTTATGAAAGAGTTAAAGAGAGATGGGTAGAACATTTTGAGAATGTGCTAAGCCGAGATAGAGTTGCAGGAAAAGATATAGAGGAAATAAAAAAATTGTGCTACCTCAGATGTGAAGGAAGATTTGCTTTGTGAAGAAGATTTAGCAAAAGTTCTAATGAGATTAAAAAAATTATAAGGCTCCAGGTGGTGATTGTGTGGTAAATGAGTATTTTGTATATGGTGGCTCTAAAGTTAGAACTAACCTACTGAATATTTTGAATAAGATTTATGAAAAAGGAAAGTAGCTAGCGATTTTAGGAAAACCATAATTGAATCACTGTATAAGAAAGGTAATAAGAATGAGTGTGGTAATTATCGGAGCATTAGCCTACTCTCCGCAGGTAGCAAATTGCTTAGTAATATGAGACTTTTTAGATATAAAGATACTGTAGACAACGTTATAAGAAAAGAACTGTGTATTTTTAGAAAGGGTAGAAGATGTATCAACCAAGTCTTCCCTCTAATGTTAATAGTTGAGATGCCTGAGTTATAAAACATTGTTGGTCCTCAGTTTTATAGATTATGAATAAGTGTTCGATTCTGTTGATGCAAGAGCTTTAGCGAAAGTCTTATCCTTGTATGGTATACCAGAAAAATACATTAAAGTGACTGATGCTATGTACGATTAAAGTAGGAAATTAGGTTAGCAGCTGGTTTCGTATTAAATCAGGAATCAAGCAGGGCTGAGTTCTCTTCCCCTTATATATGGATCATTTGATGGACCTTGTCTTAAAGAGCACAGGAAATACAATAAGAGAGCATGGAATCAAGTAAGGAGGAAAACTTTCCCGGACTTAGAATATGCTGATGATTTAAGCATCATCGATAAAAGTGTGAGCAAAATCAATGAACACTTAGATAATTTGCGGATTTAGTATGCTAGGGTAGGTTTGAAAATTAATCTTTAAAAGACTAAGTCACTAAGGCTAAGAGTGAGTGAAGATGAAAAGGTGACGTTAGGTAATGAACGGATTGATCAGGTGGACAGCTTCACTTTCCTTGGTAGTGTTATTAGTAAGGACAGTGGGAGCAGTGATGATGTTAAAAGAAGAACAGCCATGGCTCAGGGTGTTTTTCACAGTTAAACAAGTTTGGAAAAATAGGAAGTCTGTAAACCAAGATTGGAATAAAGGAAGCTATAGTTATGACAGCGGTTAAATACAGTTCCGAAGCATGAGCACTCCCAAAAGCGGATGAAGATTTTCGAGTTGTTTTTTTTTCAAAGGAGTTGCTTAGGGGTTTGTTATGGGTACCCAGCTAGCTGCCCGAATTTAAAAAGTAGGCTGTGCGAAAAATATGCTTTAGTTCCACTTTTTAGGGCTATAGTAAGAGAAAGGCTGAGATGGCTAGGGCATTGTCTACGAACGAATGATGACATATTGCAAAAGATTGTCTTTTTTGGCCAAAAGTCTAAGGCTAAACGGAAAGCAGGTCATCCACGGTTAAGTTGAGGGGCTTCATAAAGGGAGATTTAAGGGAAATGGGAACTTCCTGAGAGGGTGCAAAGAGGGAGACTTTGAATAGATTGGGATTGAGGAGAGGTGTCTGTAGCAGTGTTGTCCTCAGGCTGCTTGGTGTCGTGGTGAATGGTTAATAGTACAAGAAGTTCTATCCTTGGCCATTTGTCATTTGTATTTCTCTCATAACTCTGTAGGAGATGAAGACGAGCAAGATGTCAATATGATCCCAAACAGTGCACGAATCTGACTTGGAGTTGACGTTTCGCATCAGTCATTGATGCAATTATCCCAGTGTTGGTCGTTCTCCAATAGATTCAGAGCTTGGCATGCGCTATAATAAGTGTCACGTATAGCTCCATTTACAGTTCTCAAATGCTCAAAGGATGTCGGGCCGGGTACATTAACCAAAAGCAGGCGGAGAAAGAAGTATTCATCTTGATTGAGGTGCACGAATCTGACTTGGAGTTGACGTTTCGCATCAGTCATTGATGCAATTATCCAAGTGTTGGTCGTTCTCCAATAGATTCAGAGCTTGGCATGCACTATAATAAGTGTCACGTATAGCTCCATATACAGTTCTCAAATGCTCAAAGGATGTCGGGCCGGGTACATTAACCAAAAGCAGGCGGAGAAAGAAGTATTCATCGTGATTGAGGTGAATGGTGTAGATTCCTCCTATCGTGGTTTTTTTGAAGATGTTAGGTTGGCCGTCGACTTACTCAACCCGTTTTCGACGTTCAAATGATTTTTTTTATTAGCATTCCACGTGTAATACGTAGACACTTCAGAATACAGCAGTTTTTTTTTTTAAAGAATCATTTTGGCATAACACGAAGAAAGCAGTTAATGTTGTATCCGGTGGATTCAGGGCTCTTTGTTGCACGTTGGATTCCGAAGCGGAAATCACATCGTCAATTTCATTACAAGCAATTTTATTAAATAGCCATAGTAGTATATGTGCTTGTGGCAATCCTCGCTTTTGCCATTCCACTGAGTACAACCATCATCGCTCTGGCCCAAACACTTTAAGTTTTACTATGAAATTCAGCAGTGATTTCAACTTTTGCCGGAAGACACGGGCCGTAATGTCATGCCTATGAACCGGTAATTGTCCAGGAAGTAAAAGTTGCTGTATCTCGTCCCAAGATGGATTACATGTAAATGTAATAAATAAATCTGGGAGACCATAGAGACGAATATACGCAATTGCACCTTGGGCATACTCATGCATATGACGCGGACTACCAGCATATGGTGAAAGTAAATGCGTTGCATACATATCAACGATGTATTGGTGAAACAATCAACGGCATTTTGAAATATAATTAACTTCATTCTGACGAATCATTATTCTCTAGCCATAACATTTCATTGTGCTGCATTTCTTATTCATTTCTTTGTTAGTGGCTGGATTTATCAATTTAATATTAATGTGATAGCCGTCAGCTCCATCCCCAAAAATGATAGGATATTGTAGGGCATCGTAGCATCAATGAGTTTCATTAATTCTTGACAACTGATTGTTTCGCCTATAAAGAATAATATCTCGATTTAAGAACTTATCACCGACCATGGCGGTTGCCACTTCGTTGATAGTTGGAGTATTGTATCTGTTGGAGTATACAGTTGGAGTATACAGTTGGAGTATACAGTAGGCGTTGTCAGCGGAAATAACAATTTTATGCGTATCAGTAGGTATCACATCGATTGCTGTTTTGGAGAGACGCACTAAATTATTGTTATTGTAGAAAAGATATTGCAACTGGGGAACGATAGTCCTTTCAACGCCGGGAGAAATTCTGCAACGTGCATTCGATTCAGTATTGCCATCACTGATGAAGTACAGTTGCAAATATTTGTGACACTCACCTGAGAATGGTAGAAGGGAGCCTCCTCTATGATAAATTTGCCTATTTACTTTGAAAGTAGGCATACAATTACCTTGATCTTCCTTTTGGGCACCGAACGACGTCATTTGGAAACATGAGTTATAGATCCTGATGTTTGATTAAAAACGATTCGATTCAGACGTATTTCCAGTAAGCAAAGTATTCAATGGCTCTGGCGGTGCACCCAGTTGATGAAGTTTAACTGTTCCTGAGGTGCAACACATTCCCATTGTTTCGCCATTAAGTTTCACTGCCTTACAATAGGGACAGATTTCACACATAGTCCCGATTTTAACATCTTGCCTCAAGCTATAATCATCGGAAGGGCAGTACTTGAATGCCAGGCGATTACATACGCGTTGCTTTTGTAATACATCGACAAGCATTCTTTTTTTACTAACTCTGTCAGCCACAAACCTGGTTTCAGGTTGCTCCGGTGGTTCCTCGACACGCCATCGTTGACGTAAAGCTACAAGCTTGGTTTCACGTTGCTCTGATGATTACTCGACAATCCTTCTTTTTTTACTATCTCTGTCAGCTGCAAGCCTGTTTTCACATTGCTCTGGTGTTTCCTCGATATATAAATGACCACCGGGACACTCAAAGAAAAATTACAAACCGGGACACCGGGACACAAATGACGACAGGGACGACGGGACACAGGGACACAACTGCAACGGGGGAGCCGGGGGCACAGGGGGATTTATAGATGACGACGGGGACACAGGGAATATTCGATTAGCAATCACCATCAACAAGGCTCAAGGGTATTCATTAGAAAAATGCGGTATAGATCTGAATACGGATTGTTTTTTTCCCATAGATAATTATATGTTGCATGTTCATTTTTATATGTATATATATATATATATATATATATATATATATATATATATATATATATATATATATATATATATATATATATATATATATATATATATATAAATATAAATATATATATATATATATATATATATATATATATATATATATATATATATATATATATATATATATATATATATATATATATATATATATATATATATATATATATATATATATATATATATATATATATATATATATATATGGTAGGGGCACTTCGCGCCACCACCCCCCAAGCCCCCCTGCGCGCGTAAGTCGTTACGCGCCATATTAGTTACGCGCCATTGTAGTTGTGTCCCTGTGTCCCACCTGTGAATATAGATATATATATATATATATATATATATATATATATATATATATATATATATATATATATATATATATATATATATATATATATATATATGTTTTTAACTACGTAAAACTTGCGAATATACAACATTCTTTGCTGTCCCATTGTCTGTACATATAAATAGATTGTCAGGTTTACCGAATCTTGAACATGCAACATATAATTGTCCATGGGAAAAACAATCCGTATTCAGATCTATACCTCATTATTCTAATGATTGCCCTTGAGCTTTGTTGATGGTGATTGCTAATCAAACATTCCCTGTGTCCCCATCGTCATTTATATATCCCCCCTATACCCCCGGCGTCCCCGTTGTAGTTGTGTCCCTGTGTCCCAGTCGTCATTTATAGTTGACAAACATGACGTCAGTCGACACACAAACATGACGTAAGTCGACACACACGTCCCAGTCGTCATTTGTGTCCCAGTGTCCCAGTCTGTAATTTCTGTTTGAGTGTCCCGGTCATCATTTATATTCCCTGTGTCCCGGTCTGTATATACATTCGTTTTTGAATTGGTATATGATGAAATAAATTTTTTTTTATTTCTTTCTTTTTAGTTTTTTTTTGGCTTTTACCTTTTTTTAGCTTTTTTAGTTTTTTTCTTTTTTCTTTTTAGTTTTTTTTGTAGTTTTTACCTTTTTTAGTTTTTTTAATTTTTTTTTAGTTTTCTATTTCTCCTTTATTTTTAAGTTTTTTTTCCTTTTTTTAGTTTTTTTTCTTTTTCAGTTTTTACTTTTCTTAGGTTTTTTTAAGTTTTTTTTATTAGTTTTTAGTTTTTTTTTCATGATTCTAATGATTGCCCTTGAGCTTTGTTGATGGTGATTGCTAATCGAACATTCCCTGTGTCCCTTTCGTCATTTATATATCCCCCTGTGCCCCCCGGCGTCCCCGTTGTTGTTGTTTCCCTGTGTCCCGGTCGTCATTTGTGTCCCGGTCGTCATTTTTGTCCCGGTCGTCATTTGTATTCCGGTGTCCCGGTCTGTAATTTCTCTTTGAGTGTCCTGGTCGTCATTTATATTCCCTGTGTCCCGGTCGTCATTTGTGTCCCGGTGCTTTGTTGATGGTGATTGCTAATCGAACATTCCTTGTGTCCCAGTCGCTTTCTCTTTGAGTGTCCCGGTCGTCATTTATATTCCCTATGTCCCGGTTTCCCGGTCGTCATTTGTGTCCCGATGTCCCGGTGTGTAATTTTGTCAATCAACAAACATGACATCAGTCGACACACAAACTTGACGTCACTCGACACACAGACAACTTATTTTTATATATATAGATGTCCCGGTGTCCCGGTGTGTAATTTCGTCAATCAACAAACATGACGTCAGTCGAAACACAAACATGACGTCACTCGACAAACACACACACACATACACACACAGACAACTTATATATATATATATATATATATATATATATATATATATATATATATATATATATATATATATATATATATATATATAAAATATATATATATGTGTGTGTGTCTGTGTGTATAGTAATTACAAAAGAAAAAATAATTACAAAATGTTTTGTTTTCAAAGAGCTCGTGGTAACGAACTGTAAGAAAGGAGCGACGCGGTTCAATAGTAATCGAAACTTAAAAAAAATGGAATTTTGATACCGGCAGATATATCGAATAATTTAGCTTATCATCCTGATTCCGAAAATATAAGTTTTATTAAGTGTAGTGTTAGACATCAAACTCTACGAGCCTGATAAAATTTGCTGATTTTCAAAAAAGAAGGGAAACATCCCCTAAAAGTTGAATGTTCTTAATGAAAACAACGCCATTAGAATCAGCGTATGAGAGAACCTTGTTTCAGAGCTTTCAGCCTGCTATCTGCGAAACTTCGAATTTTCTAAATTATTTTCTGAGAAAGATCACGGACAGGTTGATTTTTCTTTTTCATGTTTGTTGGTTTTTCCATGGGGTGACCGTATAGACTCGGTGGGCCTATAATATAGGGAGAGGACTCATTCGAACGAAAATTAATAGTTCTAGTTCTCTTTTTATGTGACCAAAAAGATTAGAGGGCAGTTTGGCCGCCTCCCCGCCCCTTCGTCCCAAAATCGTCCGGTCAAACATGAAGTCTCATTTGGTTCAAGTTGCCATGAATAATGAGCCAGGAGTTATGCTATGTTAAGCTTCTTATAGGAACTCAACCCAAGAACTTTTAACACCTAAAAAATTTAAGGTTGGTAAGAAACATAACATTTTTAGCCCCCCCCCCCAACACAAAAATGTCTTATTTCTCCCTCCCCTTCCTGTAACTTTCAACTGAATCCCCATTGCTGTTATCAAGATCTTGCAGGTATTCAGATTTTACAGCTGGAATATGTATAGACCGTAGCCTATTTAGATTTATCGCTATCGCTTACTCGATTAAAAAGTTAAGTTACATTCGACATAAAAAACAATGTTACATGAAAGCCACTTCGTTCTTTGCGTAGGCAGCGCTATTTTGCAGCCAGTGATTTGTGAGGGGGCTTTGAAAAGTCGGACCCAGGGTTTTTTGGTGTAGTGAGTCCAGTGATCGAGCTGATCTTGACGGGAGGGGGGATATACTACTTGAACATCAATATAAGAATCATTTTGTTTTATTTTGCACTAAACTATATCCTTAATAAGAGGGGGAGAAAACTTAGACATTTTACATATAAGATCATATCTTTCAAGGCCTCATATACTTCCTTCCACTCAGAACAATCGCCTTATCTTTTCTTAAAGACTTAAAATTGTATGTCGTAATCTCGCCTCTTATAGCATTTGGCCCTTTAGTAAGCATCTGCTTTGTTGTTTCAAAAGTTTCACATAATCTTGTAATTTCTTTACGGAGCTTTTGCACTAATTTAATCGTCATTGTTTTGGTTCAGATCGTGCTAATTGAAATTCAGCACCAAGCGAAAAAAAAACGTGAAACTTTTACAAAATAACTCAGTGTTTTCACTTTTATTAATGTAGTTATTTTCGGTATGTTTATTCATATATATAAAATGAGGGATTTTACTTCAATGTGAAGCTTTCTTTTTCTGTATTCAAAATTAATGATTAATGATGTAAAATTATTAAACAAAAATGATCCTCTGATATAAATGCGCGTTTTCATTCCACAGCTTACAAATCCTAAATAACATTTAACCTTGTTTCTCTTATGTTATATTTTAAGTACATTCAAGTAATGAACCTGAAAACTATGTAGTAAAATGCCCACCCTTTGAGTTTTCGGACATGGAAGTCTAGATGTAAGCTATGTTCAATATAACTTATTGCAATTCGTTGCAATAAGCTACAGACACAAAATGCAATTTTTCTTGAATGAAAACTTGTTGCTGTTGCATTTAGAAACTGTTTTAGAAACTTCATCTCGGCATGCTATTAAATAAAAAAACAAGTTTTTTCAAATAAAAATAAAGAGTAACATTAAAACTCGAAATCAACAGAAATTATGAAAACTAATCATACTCGAGTTTTTTTAGATAGTTTTAATTGTGTAGTAGAATTTAAGGATTTCATGGGTGGTTAAAAGACTTCAAACCCAGAAACATATTTATTTGGCCTTTCAACTTCTGAAACAAAATGGCTTTATCAAAATTTTGACCGAATGCCCTTTGGGAAAGTGGTGCGTGGGCTAATTGTCCATTGATCCCTTTGGACTCTTAAAAAAGAGCTAAAAGTTACTATTTCTGATCAAATAAGCCCCCTCAAAAGTTAATATGACCAACCCTTCCACAAAAAAACTTATGATCTAATAGTGGGCAACTTACATAGGTTTACAATCCTTTCTTTGGGGGCTATAGAGGATTTCTCACCCCCTAAGTTATAGCAATTTGAATTTAGGACTATTTTGAAAAAAATGGCTATTTCAACATTTTTATAAGATGCAATTGGGGGGAAAGAGCACAAGGGGTGGGGCTTGTTACTTTTTGATCATTTTCGATTCTTAAAAAGGACATTTTTTTAAAAAGGACATTGAACTTCCTCCAAAGTTTATACGATCACATCTTCCATAGAAGCTTTATATGTTAACGATGGACTGCTAGTATAATTTACAGCACTTTCCCCAAGGGCTGGGGGGAGGTTCAAACCCAAAACCATAGCTATTTAACATATGGACGATTTTGAACAAAATGGCTAACTCAAAATGTTAATCCAAAGCATGTAGAAAAAATAGGCGTGGGGGTTTGCCTACCGTATGATGACTCTTGACTTTTAAAAATGGAGCTCAAACTTTCAATTTAAATCGAATGAGGCTTTTCCGAAGTCTATACGATTACCCCTTCAGTAAAAACCTTATATACGAACAATGGACAGCTTGCACAACTTACAGCCCTTGTCTTGGGGGAAGTGGGAGGTTTTGTCAACCTCCGAGAAATAATTATTTTAATTAATTCACCTCATGACTATTTTGGACATAATAGCCATCTCAAAATTTTTATGGATGCCGCTGGAGAAAAGAAGGCGTTGAAAGGGGAGGCTTGATGCCCTCCAATCACGTTTGACTCTTAAGAAAGGCACTAGAAGTTATTATTTCCAATTGAATGAGCCCCCTCCGAAGTTTATAACACCTCTCCTTGCATATGAAGTGCCCCTGGGAAAAAATTGCAGCCTTATGGTCTTGGAATTGTTGGTCGGGAGACTAGTTGCCATCATATCACTTTTGAATCTTAAAAAGGACTTCAAAAGAACTTTCAATTTCTAATCATTTGAGTCCCCTCCGAGGTGTATACGAAAACCTTTTCCGTAAAAACTTGGGTACTCTGGGGGGTTGTGCCGACCTCGGTTTTTTTTTATCTGATCTTTGAACTATTTTTTAGCGAAATAGCTATCTGTAAAAAAAATAGATGCTCTCTAGGAAAAAGTGCGTGGAGGCTAGTTGCACTCTCATCACTTTTGACTCTGAAGAAGGGCACTACAACTCCCAATTTCCAATCAAATGAACTCCCTCCAAAGTTTATGCGGCCACTCCGCCCATATGAAGTGCTACTGTGAAAAAATTAATAAATAATAAACAAGTAATAAAACATTGAAGCCTTATGGCCTCGACTATAGGCAAAAGCTATAGCGTTGCCTCTAAAAAAAGGGAACTAGAACTTTCAATAGTAATTATTTGACCCCATTTTGAAGTCTATATGGCCACCTCTTCCAAAGAAACCTTATAAGCCCCCCTGGACATAAGTTACAACCGTTCCCCTGGGCTAGGGAGTACGTTGAACCCGAGTTGTTTGTCATCTGATTGTTGGACTATTTTAATCTTAATGGCTATTAAATAAAAAAACAAGTTTTTTCAACTGAAAGTAAGGAGCGACATTAAAACTTAAAACGAACAGAAATTACTTCGTATATGAAAGGGGCTGCTTCCTCATCAACGCCCCGCTCTTTACGCTAAAGTTTGACTCTTTCTCTCAACTCTTCTTTTTAAAACAGTATAAAACTTTAGCTTAAAGAGTAGGGCGTTGATGAGGAAGCAGCCCCTTTCATATACGAAGTATTTTCTGTTCGTTTTAAGTTTTAATGTCGCTCCTTACTTTCAGTTGAAAAAACTTGTTTTTTTTATTTAATTTCTGAACGTTTTTGAATCAATGCATGTTTTGAATTTGGCTCTCCGCAGAGAAATAATTAAAACGAAATTTGTATTTTTTTTTTTTTTTTTTTTTTTTTTTTTTTTTGGCTAAATGGCTTTCTCATAATTTTGATCGAATGATTTGGAAAAAAAAGAGCGAGGGAGGAAGCCTAGTTGCCCTCCAATTTTTTGGTTGATAAAAAAGGCAACTAGAACTTTTAATTTTTTACGAATCTTTTTATTAGTAAAAGATATACGTAACTTATAAACTAGCTTACGTAAAGAATTTTTTATTCTCATGTTTTTATTACACATATGAGAGGGTTCGCCCCCTCGTCAGTACCTCTCTCTTTACACTAAATCTTAAATTTTGGCCCAATTCATTAAGAATGACCCCTGAATCACAAAAGCCGTAGAATAAACAGTTGACATTACTAAAAATACTTTAGCGTAAAGAGCGAGGTATTAGGAGGAGGTGAGCCCCTCATATGGGTAAAAATTTCTGTTTGTTTTAAGTTTTAATGCTGCTCCTTACTTCCAGCTGAAAAAAACTTTTTCATATTTATTTTTTCATTTTTTTTTTAAATAATGCTAGTAAATCCTGCGCTCCCTTCATGGAAATTTTCTTCCTCCATGACAAATTCCTCGATGGAAAGTTCCCCCAGTATATCCCCCTCTTTTCAACCCTTCCCCCCAACCAAAAAATCCTCCTGAAAACACCTGTACACTTCCCAATAACCATTACTATATGTAAGCACTGGTCAAAGTTTGTAACTTGTAGCCCCTCCCACGGGGACTGATGAGGCGTAAGTCGTCCCCAAAGACATAGTTATAAGGTTTTTCGACTACGCTGAATAAAATGGCTATCTCAGAATTTTGATCCGTTGACTTTGGGAAAATAATTAGCGTGGGAGGGGGCCTAGGTGCCCTCCAATTTTTTTGGTCACTTAAAAATGGCACTAGAACTTTTCATTTCCGTTAGAATGAGCCCTCTGGCAACATTCTAGGACAACTGGGTCGATACGATCACCCCTGGGAAAAGGAAAAAAAAAAAACAAAAAAAAAAAAAAAAAAAACAAATAAACACGCATCCGTGATCTGCCTTCTGGCAAAAAATACAAAATTCCACATTTTTGTAGATAGGAGTTTGAAACTTCTACAGTATGGTTCTCTGACACGCAGAATCTGATGGTGTAATTTTCGTTAAGATTCTATGACTTTTAGGGGGTGTTTATTTTCTAAAAAACACAAATTTTCTCAGGCTCGTAACTTTTGGTGCGTCAGACTAAACTTGATGAAACTTATATATTTAAAATCAGAATTAAAATGCGATTCTTTTGATGTAGCTATTGGTATCAAAATTTCATTTTTTAGAGTTTTGGTTTCTATTGAGCCGGGTCGCTCCTTACTACAGTTCGTTACCACGAACTGTTTGAATATCACAATTTTGATCGGATGTATTTGGGAAAAGGGGGATAGATGCCCACCAATCACTTTTGAAGAGTGTTAAAAAGTTAACTAGAACTTTCAATTTCCAATCAAATGAATCATCGATGAAGTCTATACTACCACCCCTTACACAAAACCTTATATCACCCAGGGGCACAACTTACAACAATTGCCCCTGGATTCTTGAGGCTTGTTTTGACCTGGAGTTTTCGCTGTCACCCTTTCGTAAGTTACAAATACCTCATTTTTCTAAATTACCCCCCCCCCAAATCCACCAAAGAGAGCAGATCAGGTCAGGCTATGTCAGTCACGTATCTTAGACAGGTTTTTATTCTTCCTATCCAGTTTCATCCTGATCTCTCCGCTTTAAGTATTTTCCAAGATTTCCGATCCCCCCCCAACTGCCCTCCTCCAATGACGCTGGATCCGGTTGAGATTTAAAATAAGAGATCTGAGTTACAAGGTCCTTCTAAATATGAAGTTTCATGAAGATCCGATTACTCCTTCGGAAGTTAAAAATACGTCATTTTTTCTAATTTTTCAGAATTACCCCCCCCCCTCCAATAGAGCGGATATGTTCCAATTATTTAAATCATGTAAATCAAACTTCTGCTTATTTTTCCCACCAAGTTTCACACCGATCCCTCCAATCTAAGTGTTTTCCATGATTTTAGGTTCGCCCACGCGAAACTCCCCCCAATGTCACCAGATCCGGTCGAGATTTAAAATAAGAGCTTTGAGGCACGATATTCATCTGAATATTAAATTTCATTGAGATCCGATCACCCGTTTGTAAGTTAAAAATATCTCATTTTTTTCTAATTTTTCAGAATTAACCCCCCCCCCCCAAACTACCCCAAAGAGAGCGGATCCGTTCCAGTTATGTCAATCATGTATCTAGAACTTCTGCTTATTTTTCCCACCACTTTTCATCCCGATCCCTCCACTCTAAGTGTTTTCCAAGATTTTAGGTTTCCCCCTCCCAACTCCCCCCCAATGTCACCAGATCCGGTCGGGATTTAAAGTAACAGCTCTGAAACATAACATCCTTCCAAACATCAAATTCCATTAAGATCTGATAAGCCGTTCGTAAGTCAAAAATACTTACTTTTTTCTATTTTTTTCGAATTAACGGGCCCCCCACTCTCTCCCCAGATGGTCAAATCGGGAAAACGATTATTTCTAATTTAATTTTGTCTGGTCCCTTGCACGCCTGCCAAATTTCATCATCCTAGCTTACCTGGAAGTGCCTAAAGTAGCAAAACTGGGACCGACAGACCGACAGAATTTGCGATTGCTATATGTCACTTGGTTAATACCAAGTGCCATAAAAACTTTATTTGCTCCTGGGGAATAATTTGCAATACTTGACAACGAGTTCTGGGGAGCTGTGTTATCCCTTGAATTTTTGTTATATGATCTTTGGTCTGTTTTGAGCAAAATGTCTGTATAAAAATCCAATTGGATATTTTGAGGGCATTTGGGAAAAAGAGGGTTGGGAGGGGGGTCACCATTGGATCACTTTTGACTCTTAAATACGGAAATTGAAACCTTCAATTTCTAATCATTTAAGTCCCCTCCAAAGATGTACGACAACTTCTTCCATAAAAAAAACTCTATATGCCCCCGGGACTTAAGTTAAAGCGCTTCCCCTGGGATCCTGGGGGCGTATGTTGACCCCGAAGTTTTGTTATCTGATCGTTGGACTATTTCAAACAAACTGGCTGTCTCAAAATTTTGATCGGATGCATTTTGGGAAAGAGAAAAAGTGATCGGAGATAACCTCCGATCACTTTTTTATTCATAAAAAGATCAAATGAGTCACCTTTGAAGTTTACATGACTACCCCTTACATAAAACCTTATATGCTCCCGGGGCATAACTTAAAACGCTTTCCTCCAGGATCTGGGGGGCTGTGTCGAGTTTTTGTTATCTGATGTTTTAACCATTTTTACAAAAAGCGTTATCTCAAAATTTTGTGGGGTGGGATGGGTTTGGGAAAAAGGGCGTGGGGGGCTGCTGCCCTTGGACGTCTTTTGACCCTTAACGATTGAACTAGAACTTTTAATTTCCGATCAATTGAGCCCTGTGAAGTTTATACGAGCATCCCTCCCTAAGAACCGTATATGCCCACGGGGCATAACTTACAATGCCTGCCCTTTGGCCCTGGGTGATTTTTTCGACACCTGATTTTTTTTTTATTTGACCTTTGAACTATCTTTAACATAATGGTTATCTCAATGGCGATCCATTTGGAAAAAAGAGCGTGGGGAGGGGGCTAGTTTCCATCAGACAACTCTTGACTCATAAAAAAGGGCACTACAATTTCCTATTTTCAATCGAATGAGCCCCCTCCAAAGGCTAACCCTATAGCATTGCCTCCGATAGTAGGTATAACTTTTTTTGCAACTTATCCCGTGTCCATAAGGTTTATTGGAATTGAGTTTTGTAATGCTTAGCGTTCAATAGCCAATTGCAACTATTAAATTGCATTCAAAGGCACTTATTGAAATCTATCACAATTAATTATTAGTCATAGCGCTTCAGAGCTCAGTAAGTTGCAACTTATCCTTTAAAGATAAAAAAAATGCAAATTTTTCTATCAGTATAAGCAAACAGTATTTTTGGTTAGCTTCTTTGGATCCATGGCTTCGTAAGACTTTTTGTTTATAAGAAATCCATTTGAGGCTCAACTCACGTTCAATAGAGCAAAACTTTTACGCTTATTCAAATTGTCAAAACGTTTTATGGGAAAAAGCTCTGTTGAGTGGGGAATTACTTTCAAGTCCAAACTGGATTGGCTGAATTGACCGATACAGCCCCAGGCTCCATGCAAAACTTAAAGAAAATACTAAAATCCCGCAATTTTTAATTTATAATATGCACAAAAATCTATAAATCATCTCTCCAAGGGTGTTCCATTTTAATCAACATTTTATCTTGGCAGGCTCTGGAAAACAACACTGGAGATTATTTAGAGAGTTGAAGGGGCGGTGGTATTGCACTTATTTGTGAATTTTCTGTCATTCGAATATAATTGATGATTAATCTTAATTTACGTTTGATATAGGATTTTATACCTTCTTGCATTGGATTTTAGTATCACTCTTTTTTTCTCTGAAATTTCTCTCCGAAAGCCTTTTTTTATTTATTGAGGGAAGACAAAAATACAGTAGTAGCTTTTGGATGAATCAAAAGAATAAATTTTTTTTATGTCATTTCAAAACAAAACCGTATGAAAATGAAGGAAGAAAGAGGATAACTTATGCATTTAAATGCGAGATGATTCTAATTTCGAACAGTTCGTGTTAACGAATTGTATGTAATGACCGGCTTGGGCCAATAATAACGAAAACTCTAAAATAATGGATTTTAATAATAATCAACACATCAAAACAAAATGGCTTGTTATGTTGATCCTGAATAAATAAACCTCCTTAAGTTTGACGGTCTCCATCAAAACCTATTAACCTGAAAAAATTTGCTTCGTTTTACAAAATACCTCCCATTACAGATACCTCCCTTTGACGGTCAGGATGCAAGCAGTGTCCTTTAATTAAGTTCAACATACCACTCAACATTCTCTGAAAGTTTTATTTTAATACATTAACTTTCCCGGGTATTTTTCAAATATGCCATTTTTACAACCTGAATGCACATAGTGTCTTTCGATTTAGTGCAATATCCCCCTCAAAAATTCCTTGGGATTGTTGATTTAATATCACTACCAGTTACTTTCATATTGTAGATGTACTCTTTTGACAACCTGGATGCAAGTAGTGTTTTTTTTTATTTAGTTCAGTTTTATACTCCTTAGTAGTTCTTGATATATTACAGATGAACCCTTTTGAGTACCTGGATACATAGCGACTTTTGATCTAGTTTGACATTTCTCTCAACCTTATCTAGTATTCTGAACATAATAACCTTAGCCATTCCTGAAATACTTCACGTCAGCTCTTTTGACAACTTCGATACACTTCAACTCTTTTGGTATGGTTCAATAGTATTTGTCGTGGTAGTAGTAGTAGTAGTGGTAGCAGTAGAAGTAGTAGAAGTAGCAGTAGTAGTAGTAGTAGCAGCAGTGGTAATAGCAGTCACAGTCACAATCGGAGCAGTAGGAGTAGTAGCAGTGTGTGTGTGTGTGTATGTGCATATATATATATATATATATATATATATATATATATATATATATATATATATATATATATATATATATATATATATATATATATATATATATATATATATATATATATATATATATATATATATATATATATATATATATATATATATATATATATATATATATATATATATATATATATATATATATGGGCTTCGCGCCACCCCAACACCTAGTTGGTGGAGGTGCTTCGCGCCCCCCAAGCCCCCACGCGCGCGTAAGTCGTTACGCGCCATATTAGTTACATGCCATTGTAGTTGTGTCCCTGTGTCCCACCTGTGAATATAGATAAAAGAGAAAAGATTTCTCTTTTTGTTATAGATATATATATGTTTTAAACTACGTAAAACTTGCGAATATACAACATTCTTCGATGTCCCATTGTCTGTGCATATAAATAGATTGTCAGGTTTACCGACTCTTGAACATGCAACATAAAATTTTCCATGGGAAAAACAATCCGTATTCAGATCTATACCTCATTATTCTAATGATTGCCCTTGAGCTTTGTTGATGGTGATTGCTAATCGAACATTCCCTGTGTCCCCGTTGTCATTTATATATCCCCCTGTGCCCCCGGCATCCCCGTTGTAGTTGTGACCCTGTGTCCCGGTCGTCATTTATATTCCCAGTATCCCGGTCGTCATTTGTGTCCCAGTGTCCCAGTTTGTAATTTCTCTTTGAGCGTCCCGGTCGTCATTTATATTCCCTGTGTCCCGGTCGTCATTTGTGTCCCGGTGTCCCGGTCTGTAATTTATCTTTGAGTGTCCCGGTCGTCATTTATATCTCCCGGTCGTTGTTTGTGTCCCAGTGTCCCAGTCTGTAATTTCTCTTTGAGTGTCCTGGTCGTCATTTATATTCCCTGTGTCCCGACTTTTAGTTTTCTTTTTCTCCTTTATTTTTCAGTTTTTTTCCTTTTTTTCTTTTTTTTTCTTTTTCAGTTTTTAGTTTTTTTTATTAGTTTTTAGTTTTTTTTTCTTTTTAGTTTTTTTTGTAGTTTTTACCTTTTTTTAGTTTTTGTTTGTTTTTTTTTTCTTTTTTAGTTTTTACTTTTTTACCTTTTTTTTAGTTTTTTTTAATTTTTTAGCTTTTTTAGTTTTTTTAGCATGTTCTTTTTAGTTTTTTTTTGTAGTTTTTAGATTTTTTAGTTTTTTTTTCTTCTTTTGTATTAATGCTAAAGCCAAGGTTCGAACCTGGAACCTCTCGGACCTAGAACCTGGAACATAACGCTTTACCAACTCAGCTACTTCGGCTTGAAAAAAATTCGTTTTGAGCAGCTTCCTCGGCTGTTGCCATTGTAGGTTCTTCAGTCATTTTACAATTAGAAATTTCTCTTTCAACGATCTTCTTACAATTAAAAATTTGTCTTTTAACGATTTTCTTAAATACCTGTGTCCTGGTCGTCACTTATATTCCCTGTGTCCCGGTCGTCATTTGTGTCCCGGTATCCCCGTCTGTAATTTCTCTTTGAGTGTCCCAGTCGTCATTTATATTCCCTCTGTCCCGGTCGTCATTTGTGTCCCGGTGTGTAATTTCTCTTTGAGTGTTTTTTCTTTTTAGTTTTTTGCCTTTTTTCTTTTTTCAGTTTTGTATTTCTTCTTTATTTTTCAGCGTCACTGTGAAATACATATCGCCGAACCTTTGTTTTTTTAACTAAAATCTGGTAGGCATTGATGACCTTATCCAAGTCAAAATCCCAAACCCAATCATCATCGCTATCTTATATTCCCTGTGTCCCGGTCGTCATTTGTGTCCCGGTATCCCCGTCTGTAATTTCTCTTTGAGTGTCCCAGTCATCATTTATATTCCCTCTGTCCCGGTCGTCATTTGTGTCCCGGTGTGTAATTTCTCTTTGAGTGTTTTTTCTTTTTAGTTTTTTGCCTTTTTTCTTTTTTCAGTTTTGTATTTCTTCTTTATTTTTCAGCGTCACTGTGAAATACATATCGCCGAACCTTTGTTTTTTTAACTAAAATCTGGTAGGCATTGATGACCTTATCCAAGTCAAAATCCCAAACCCAATCATCATCGCTATCATTTTCAGTTTTGATATGTTTTGACTCTCGCTGTCCAGGTGGATTTTCATCTAACTGCGCGGTTTTGCGTTCTTTAGCCGCAAGCCTGTTTTCTTGCTGTTCTTGTGATTCCTCGGCACGCTTTCTTTTCTTACTTTCTCTATCAGCCGCAAGTTTTTTGGCATAGACTCTTTGAGCAACTTCCTCGGCTGTTGCCATTGTAGGTTCTTCAGTCATTTTACAATTAAACATTTTTCCGTCCACGATCTTCTTACAATTAAAAATTTATCTTTGAACGATTTTCTTAAATACTTTTAATGACGTCATCGTCATAACAAACATGACGACAACTAACTTCATGACGACATTATGACATGACGTCACTCGACAGATATAACACACAGATAACTTATTTTTATAAATATACTAGCTGTTGGGGTGGCGCTTTGCGCCATCCCAACACCTAGTTGGTGGGAGCGCTTCGCGCCCCTCCCCCAATCCCCCCTGTGCGCGTAAGTCGTTACGCGCCATATTAGTTAAGCGCCATTGTAGTTGTGTCCCTGTGTCCCACCTGTGTATATAGATAGATATATATGTATTTTTAACTACGTAAAACATGCGAATATACAACATTCTTGGCTGTCCCATTGTCTGTGCATATAAATACATTGTCAGGTTTACCGACTCTTGAACATGCAACATATAATTAACCATGGGAAAAACAATCTGTATTCAGATCTATACCTCGTTATTCTAATGATTGCCCTTGAGCTTTGTTGATGGTGATTGCTAATCGAACATTCCCTGTGTCCCCGTCGTCATTTATATATCCCCTGTGCCCCCCAGCGTCCCCGTTGTTGTTGTTTCCCTGTGTCCCGGTCGTCATTTGTGTCCCGGTGTCCCAGTCTGTAATTTCTCTTTGAGTGTCGCGGTCGTCATTTATATTCCCTGTGTCCCGGTGTCCCGGTCGTCATTTGTGTTCCGGTGTCCCGGTCTGTAATTTTTCTTTGAGTGTCCTGGTCGTCATTTATATTCCCTTTGTCCCGGTCGTCATTTGTGTCCCGGTGCTTTGTTGATGGTGATTGCTAATCGAACATTCCTTGTGTCCCGGTCGCTTTCTCTTTGAGTGTCCCGGTCGTCATTTATATTCCCTACTAGCTGTTGGGGTGGCGCTTCGCGCCACCCCAACACCTAGTTGGTGGGGCGTTTCGCACCCCCCAAAGCCCCCCCGCACGCGTAAGTCGTTACGCGCCATATTAGTCACGCGCGAATATACAACATTCTTCGCTGTCCCATTGTCTGTTTGGAAGGATAGCGGGTCTCAGAGCTCTTATTTTAAATCCCGACCGGATCAGGTGACGTTGGGGGGAGTTGGGTTGGGGAAACGTAAAATCTTGGAAAACACTTAGAGTGGAGGAATCGGGATGAAACTTGGTAGGAAAAATAAGCACTAGATACGTGATTGACATAACCGAAACGGATCCGCTCTCTTTGGGGGAGTTGAGGGGGAAGGGTTAATTCTGAAAAATTAGATGAAATGAGGTATTTTGAACTTATGAAGGAGTGATCGGATATCATTTAAATTTGATGTTTCGAAGGATATTGCGTCTCAGAGCCATTATTTTAAATCCCGACAGGATCCGGTGACATTGGGGGAGTTGGGAGGGGACCTACAATCTTGGAAATCGCTTAGAGTGGAGGGATCGGGATGAAACATGGTAGGAAAAAGAAGTCCTAGATACCTGATTGACATAACCGGAACAAATCCACTCTCTATTGCGGAGTTGGGGGAGGGGAGGGTTAATTCTGAAAAATCAGAAAAATGAGGTATTTTTAACTTACGAATGAGTGATCGGATCTTAGTAAAATTTGATGTATAGAAGGATATCGTGTCTCAGAGCTCTTATTTTAAATCCCGACTGGATCCAGTTTCATTGGGGGGGGGGACGGAAATCTGGGAAAACGCTTAAAGTGGAGAGATCAGGATGAAACTTGGTGAGAAGAATAAGCACATGTCCATGATATGTGACTGACATAACGGGACCGGATCCGCTCTCTTTGGTGGAGTTGGGGGGGGGGGGAGAGTAATTCGGAAAAAATTAGAAAAATGATGTATTTGTAACTTACGAACAGGTGATCAGATCTTAATGAAATTTTATATTTAGAAGGATCTTGTGCTTTAGAACTCCTGACCAGATCCAGTGACATTGGGGGATTTGGAGGGGGAAACCAGAAATCTTGGAAATCGGAAATCTTGGAAAACGCTTAGAGTGGAGAGATCGGGATGAAACATGATGGGAAGAATAAGCACAAGTTATAGATACGAGATTGACATAAATGGAACGGATCCTTTCTCTTTGGGGGAGATGGGGGCTGTTAATTTGGGAAATTAGAAAAATTGAGATATTTTAAACTTAAGAGGGGGTAACTGGATCTTAGTGAAATTTGATATTTAGAAGGAACTCATGTCTCAGAGCTCTTATTTCAAATCCCGCCAGATCTATTGACATTGGGGGGAGTAGGAGGAGGAAACTAGAAATCTTGGAAATTCTACAAATAAATGTCGTAGATTCGTGATTGACGTAACCAGACTGGACCTGCTCTCTTTGGAGGAGTTGGGGGTTGGGGTTTAGTGCTTTGGCGAGTTTGGTGCTTCTGGACCTGCTAGGACGATGAAAATTGGTAGGCGTGTCAGGGAGCTGTACAAATTGACTTGATAAAGTCGTTTTCCCCGATTAGACCATCTGGGGGGCTGAAGGGAGAGGAATAATTACAAAAATTGAAGTATATTTAACTTACGAGTCGGTGATCGGATCTTAATGAATTTTGATATTTAGAAAGACCTCGTGACTCAGAGCTCTTATTTTAAATCCCGACCGGCATTAAGCCTCTGATTTTCCTTTTAAAACAATCTGTTGATTCTTAGAATTTTGCTAGAGCTCATACCATATGAACTCTTGGCTCTTCCGACCTCGTCACAAGTGCCATATGAGCTGTTACCTCTTGTTTTTTGTTAATATTGTACACAGTTAATGTAAATGTACCGCAGCTCGAAAAAGAAATTATTTTTCAGTTATTATCTGAACCTATTATCAAAATTATCTCTGCCTTGGAATTTCATTGGAGTAGTAATCACAGTTATAAAAGTAAGTTAAAGGTAAAAAATGTAATTTGAACTATTTAAACCTCAAGCAACTATGCTTTTTGGAATATAATTTACACATATCATATTTTAACCGTGCCAAATGGATAAAGTAGGCCTACTGTCCATTGGTTTTTAATATATCCACGATTGATAATTCAGATGGTGCATCTAATTTAGAATCGTAAGAAATGCATTTTGTCTTTGGACGGAGAATATTGCAAGCTCAAAAATATAAGAAGAAAAAACCAGCATTTGACCTAGGATTTTAAAAAAATGCCTTTTTTATAATCATTTTAGTGGTAAATATTTCAGTTGTACTGGCTGTACTGTTATATTTTTTTTTTTTTCTGATTTAGAGTACATATTTTGAAAATGCAACTGGTTTTGGCGTAATGTAAATAACCCGCCTTGCCAAACTTGTTATACGAATCTGGCAGCTAAGTTAAAATTAGTCAGTTTGCTGCTAGCTATATCAACCAGTACATTCTTAAGCAGGATTAAGATTGGAGTACTAATAGGATATGCATTGTAAATTTCCTAGGAAAGGTATTTGTTCACATCTCAAGAAGAATCAAGAGATTCTTTGAGTGTGTTTACTTCTTATATGAGCGTTTATATTGCCACATTTATACAAACTTTCTGGTTTTATTTGTGCATTATTTATATTAGCCTGGTGACAAGCTTTCTTTTGACTAAATGGTTACGTCGCTGCCCAAAAGGCATCCACATTTATTTTTGAAGATGTTGTCAAGCGTACAAAATGTTTTCGGAAGAAGTGGCGTCAGGGCTATTCTTTCCCGATTTCTATTTATTCACATTTCCTGAGCCCCTATAGGGGTTCCACTGGAAACCTTCGCATAAATATCTTCCAGGTAACCGTGCAAGGAGGGGCCTTGAGATCGTGATTCCCACCCCTTCCCCTGTCAGTATCGAGATTTGTTTTTATAGTTTTATATTTCTACGTATAGTTTCCCCATTTTTTATTCTTCAAAATTGGCATATCGACATCCAATTCCGGAACGCAATTACCGGCGTTACAAGTGACCCTGAAAAATTTTCACTGCTTATCTAGAAAGATATAAACACAAGAGGAGGGACCTGAACCCGCCCACCCCTCCTCCCAATGTCTAAAAGAAGGTAAAGATAAAGGATGCGGCAAAAGACCCTTAAGGTCCGAACCGGCGGTGCTGATCTCCGTCTCAAGGCCCATAAGCCAGGAAGTGCAATGGGGGACGAGGGCCAGCCATCCTGTGCTTTTGCACACCCTTCCTGTTTACCTTCCCAAGATTTCTCCCGGTACATATTTAGAGCTGGATCGACTCTTGTTGAGCTTACAGTCACACCACTGATCCCCGTCCCAAACCAAATAATTGGGTACACTAGAATACAAACCCTCGCCCTCCCAGACAAAGGATCCTAAATGCAGCACACCAATCCACTCGATTAGGACGGCATACTCTGCTAGGACGGCCCCAAGGTGTAAAATGGAACGAACTAATTTGTACTAAACGATAATCCTATTAGTATCTTTAACCAAAGCATTCATGGCGGGAGGGGTAGGGGAGGTGGCTTGATCTCGTCAGGATTTCTCCCTTGGTTTCAATAACTCTAAGCATTTTTTTCTTTTTTACATTTTGGAAGAAATACACTCCCCCACTTCAAATTTGTCTTATGGATTAACCTTCTTTACCGTTATGGATGCACATTGTGATCATTCCAGAGGGAAGGGTGCAAAATTCCGGCACAAACCAAATATTCCTTGCTGAGAAGCAATTCCTGCATACTCACCCGATCAGGGGGCATTTCGGATGGGTATACAACTGTAGAAATCCTTTATCTCTCCCCCTTTGTGTAGAAACATTTTTGTTATTGCTAGCCTATTTAATCCCAGGAATGATTATTCTAGTGCTGTCTTAGTTTAAAAATTGTTTTGCTTTATTTACTTCGGTACACCAATCATTACTTGAACATCGATTTTCACGCTTCGGCTAACGAAGGCGGCAACATAAGATTTTTTATTAATAAAATGAGAGATATTTCCAAATATAGATTTGTTAGTGTGATATCATAAAAGAGGGTAAACATAAGTTTTCAAAACAGCATAAAGTCTAACTGTCTTTTTCCATTGAACTGAACTTAGGAAAGAAAAATATTACAGAAAATGTCCCATTTCAAGAAAAAAAAATATTTTCTTTCTTTAAAAAGACCAATCTTGGTGGAAATTCCATTTCCAAACAAGCTGCAGTAACAGAAAAATTTAGTTCATTTTTACGATAGGAACTCTATCTGATATATTTTTATATTTGGCAGAACACAAAAGACTGATTAAATTGGAAGCCCGCTTCTTATTGGGTGCTAATGCTATTTACCTGTCATTTATTAACTATTTGTGTTCGATTTTGCTTTTGAACTCTATGTGACACGTTTTCATTGTCTAAGGCATTGAAGATTTAATGGGCGACAGGCCTATAATGACATGTCTCAACTTCGGCAAACACAATTTCGTCCTTAGTTTGGTTTGATTTTGCTTTTCGTTGAGAGAGAAAGAGAGGGGAAAGCTGGGCATTATGAGAGCAGCCCAAGCCGATCTAAAATTTTCATTTGAATAGAGGGAGTAGCGTGCTTTGGAGATTTCAACATGTACCTTAACACGTTTGGAAGAATTTCTGTATTCCAGGGGGTGCTTGATGGAATCTGGCTCCAGGCTCCTGGAATCTGTTCAATCAGGTTTAGAACTTGATCCTTCTTTTTTTTAAAAAAGTAGTTTTTTCAGGTGAATTTCCTGAAGTGCTCAATTGAATGAATGTAGCATTTATGCTTGAGGTTTTAACGCTATTATTTATGAAAAGCGCAACTTTTCAAATGATTATTAATAAGTTACTAATTAACCGCTCATCTACTGATTGTACTATTTTTCATTCATGCTTACTTGGCATCATGGAGCTCACCCATGAGTAACTTTAACCGCTTAGGCAAATTAAATTATGGATCTGTAGGCATCTGAACTGGAGTTATTGCACAGTGCAATGTGCTAAACCGTTAACTAGAATGTTGAGGGGTCTTCTCGGAATGTATGGCAACGTTACAATAAAACCCTAATGACGTAAGGTGTGGTCAGTATGACATCACAGGAGCATTGATCGTGTGCAAAGTTGCGCTCTCAAGACTGATTAGTTTTTTATGAATAATTTTAGTACGGAAGATTAGTATGCTTAGCACGTTCACGATATAGGAGTCGATATTAAGCTATTTTTGCTTCCTGATTTTGATTAGATTTCTTAATAAGTATTTTCAAACACACGTACAGAGCGAAATAAAAAAACAAACAAGATTACCTTTAACTGGAGGGACGTTGCCATCATTCTTAATGTTCAAGTTGCTGCTCACACTTAACTAAAACAACACATTTGAAATATTTCCGTTGAAAACTTTATTTTGAAAGTTGATATGTGGTTTGTAGTTATTAATTTTTTTCAAATCTTTCCAAAAACGCGAAATATTCAGAGGAAAAAGAAATTACAATATTAAAACTGCGAAGAAGCAAAAAAAGTCATACAAATTAGACTGAAGAAGCCATCCCCACACTTCTAGTCCTTAAAGACTAGAGTGTTATTTGTGCTTTGCTGAAAAAAAAATATATATTTTCCATTGTTTTTCATTATCATAATGCCCAACAAATCAAAATGATTTTTTTATTCTATTTCATTCAGAATTATAGAAAACTATTGCAAAGCTTATAAAACATCAATTGACAATTTTAGAGTAGTCTGTTTAACTTGGCAATGCAGTTTTTTGAATTTGTGAATCAATTCCAGGATTGACTTTCTGAATATTTGAAAGAAATGGATTTAAGAGGAAGAAACTTTTGTCAGGCACAAAAAGAAAAAGAAATGTAGCATATAATTTTTTGCGAGGCTCGGATTAGATTTCTCTTCCCCCAACAAAAGTTGAAATTCACCCCCCCCCCCTCTACAAAAAAGTATCTGAATTTTTAACTCGATCCCTTAGCCGTGAGACAAAACAGGTTACCCAACACTTACCAAAACAGTAACAGGAAGTATTTATTTGCGAAGAGAAAAGACCCCCCCCCTTCTTAGTTGAATTCTTCATCTGTCTGCAAGCGTCAATTAGCCTAATATAATTTTTTTAAATCTCAAAATGCCAGTGTGATTCAAAAGGAATATGCTATCAATATTTTCTTTTTGAGGACGGACAAACCCAAATGTTTGATTCGAATTTACCTAAAAGCTTGGAAATCACTGCAATATTCATATCATTATCAGCTTGCGGTCTTTGAATTAACACGAATTTCATTGTGGAGGAGGAGGATTTCATTGAGGAGGAGCAACCCCCCTTCATACACGTAATAATGTCTGTTCGTTTTCAATTTTAATATTGGTCCTTACTTTCAATTGAAAAACTGATTTATTTTTGATTTAATCAAACAGTTCGTGGTAACGAACTGTAGTAAGGAGCGACCCAGCTCAATAGTAACCAAAACTCTAAAAAACGGAATTTTGTTAGCAATAGCTACATCAAAAGAATTGCATTTTAATGCTGATTTTAAATATATAAGTTTAATCAAGTTTAGATTTACCCATCAAAAGTTACGAGCCTGAGAAAATTTGTTTCTGTTTTTTACTGTTTTAAAAAGTAGAGTTGAGAGAAAGTGTCAAACTTTAGCGTAAAGAGTGGGGCGTTGAGGAGGGACCAGCCCCTTTTATATACGAAGTAATTTCTGTTCGTTTTAAGTTTTAATGTCGCTCCTTACTTTCAGTTAAAAAAACTAATTTTTTTTTATTTAATTTGACATTAAAGATTTAGACTTGTATTCTCTTTTTAGTTGATTTTTTATGTTTAGTTAAATCTAAAATTCATGATCCATCAAATACATTCCAATCACCTGCAGTGAATTTGGCTGAACTTTTCTTGGCCTTGTCTATTTCCAATTTAAAGTTAACAAAGCGTGCATGTGTAGGCTTTAAGTTTTTTCTAGGAGTTGGGCCAGCCTGCAGAAGTAATCCAGAGGGGGATGAAGGTTAGAAGATGATTTTTTATCCAAAAATGCAATAATTTTGGATATTACAAATGCTACAATTTTTATATTTGTTTAGTCTTCTATTGGAGGTAGGGTGTCCGTATCTTCTTACTTCATCCCCACAATTGCCGCTGTAGTTTTCACAAAGGAGGTATCAGTGCTACCCATGCAAAGAAGTGTCTTTCTTTGTTTTTCAATTTAGGGGTTCAAAACCTCCATCGTATAGTTTTCATCCATTTGGATTCCAAGGATGCATTTTTATGGCACTTGGTATTAACCAAGTGACATATAGCAGTCGCCAATTCTGTCGGTCTGTCTGTCTGTCTGTCTGTCGGTCTGTCGGTCTGTCGGTCTGTCCCGGTTTTGCTACTTTAGGCACTTCCAGGTAAGCTAGGACGATGAAATTTGGCAAGCGTATCAGGGACCGCACCAGATTAAATTAGAAATAGTCGTTTTCCCGATTTGACCATCTGGGGGGGAGTGAGGGCCCGGTTAATTCGCAAAAAATAGAAAAAATGAAGTATTTTTAACTTATCAGCGGGTATTTGGATCTTAATGAAATTTCATGTTTGGAATGATATTGTGTCTTAGAGCTCTTATTTTAAATCCCGACCGGATCTGATGACATTGGGGGGAGTCGGAGGGGGAAAACCTAAAGTCCCGGTTTTGCTACTTTAGGCACTTCCAGGTAAGCTAGGACGATGAAATTTGGCAAGCGTATCAGGGACCGGACCAGATTAAACTAGAAATAGTCGTTTTCCCGATTTGACCATCTGGGGGGGGGAGTAGGGGCCGGTTAATTCGGAAAACTAGAAAAAATGAAGTATTTTTAACTTATGAGCGGGTGATTGGATCTTAATGAAATTTGATGTTTGGAATGATATTGTGTCTCAGAGCTATTATTTTAAATCCCGACTGGGTCTGATGACATTGGGGGGAGTTGGAGGGGGGAAACCTAAAATCTTGGAAAACACTTAGAGTAGAGGGATCGGGATGAAACTTGATGGGAAAAATAAGCGCAAGTCCTAGATACATGATTGACATAATCGGAACTTATTTGTTCCCTTTGGGGTAGTTGGGGGGGGGGGAGTAAGTCTTAAAAATTTGAAAAATGAGGTATTTTCAACTTGCGAACGGGTGATCGGATCTCAATGAAATTTGATGTTTAGAAGGATATCGTGTCTTAGAGCTCTTATTTTAAATCCCGACCAGATCTTGTGATGGGGGCGGGGAGTTGGGAGGGGGAACCTAAAACTTGGAAAACACTTAGAGTGGAGGGATCGGGATGAAACATGGTGGGAAAAATAAACACAAGTCCTAGATAGATGATTAACATAAACGGAACGGATCCGCTCTCTTTTGGGTAGTTGGGGGGGGGGGGGTTAATTCTGAAAAATTAGAAAAAATGAGGTATTTTTAACTTACGAACGGGTGATTGGATCTCCATGAAATTTGATTTTTAGAAGGATATCGTGGCTCAAAGCTCTTATTTTAAATCCTGACCGGATCTGGTGACATTGGGGGAAGTTTGGGGTGGGGAGACCTAAAATGATGGGAAACGCTTAGATTGGAGGGATTGGGATGAAACTTGGTTGGAAAAATAAGCAAAAGTCTTGCATACGTAATTTACATAATTGGAACGGATCCGCTCAATTGCGGGGGGGGGGGTAATTCTGAAAAATAAGAAAAATAACGTATTTTTAACTTACGAAGGAGTGATCGGATCTTCATGAAACTTCATATTTAGAAGGACCTCGTAACTCTGATATCTTATTTTAAATCTCAACCGGATCAAACGTAATTGGGGGGGGCAGTTGGGGGGGACCGGAAATCTTAGAAAATACTTAAAGCGGTGAGATCAGGATGAAACTGGATGGGAAGAATAGAAACCTGTCTAAGATACGTGACTGACATAACTGGACCGGATCTGCTCTCTTTGGTGGAATTGGGAGGGGGGAGGTAATTTTGAAAATTGAGGCATTTGTAACTTACGAAAGGGTGACCAGATCTTAATGAAATTTGATATTTAGAAGGATCTTGTGCTATAAAGTTTAACTTTAGGTTCTGACCTTCTCACAAGTGCCAAATGAGCTCTTGGCTCTTGGCTCTTCCGACCTCGTACCATATGAGCTCTCGGCTCTTCCGACCTCGTCCAAATGAGCTCTTGGCTCTTCCGACCTCGTACCATATGAGCTCTCGGCTCTTCCGACCTCGTCACAAGTGCCATATGAGCTCTTAGCTCTTGTTATTTCTATCGACCGCTGTTTTCGAGTTTTCAATTTTTTTTTTCGCATAATGTTGTTTTAATTATTACTCTCTACTTCTAAGTTTAATGCGGATAATAGTTGCTATTCCTAAAATTGTGCCAAATGGCGATTCGTTTTGCACATAAAATTTTTTAAAGAATGTTGAATATTTTTTTTTTAATTTTTATTATCTTTGCTCTTTCTTAAGTTGTGGATATGACCTGCAATAATTGGAGTTATTTCAGATCCTCTTTTTTCTAGGAGATGTAGCTCAACTATGAAGCAGGGGACAACTATAGAAGATAACGAAAACACAAAATGTGAAGTTCATAATAATGTACCAATGAGATCTTTCCTTTACAATAGTAGACACACTGCCGAATTTCTGCCGAAAAAGAATCTTCTTCTGGAAACCGGCGACAACTTGAGAAAGAAGAAAACCAATAACAAAAGCCTGGTAGCACCTTCTAATTTATCACGAAAAAGTAGCAGCAGGCAATCCAAACTAAGAAAGAAAGAAGCGAAAAAGAAAAATGAAAAAGCAAAGAAAAAAAGCTCTGGTGTCCTTATCAAAGAAGAGACCGTGAAAAACGAAAGCTTGGAAAAGGACAAAGAAACTGGGAAAGTTGAGCCTAATAAAGCGACCAATCCAGGTGTAAAAATTATTGAACGTCATGACAAGTCGATAACCATTCATCCAGGCTACCCGATAAGAAGATCAGTGCGTAGAAGTATAAGACGTCGGGGTTCAGTTCGGAAGCCAAAAGTTGACGACCCTAAAACCGCGAAAAGTGAAAGCCAGGATAGGCTATTAACCTGTAAGCCTAATTTATCTGACCTTTCTGAGCGTGATGAAAGTGTATACGATAGTATGAAAAGCCTAGTGAAGCAAGCAATAAGGAATTTCGAGCGACTTGACTCAGCGGCAAAGGAGGAGCGAAATTTCAGTCAGTATCGAGCGAAGTCGGTTTCTCTGGTTCAATGTAATCGACCTAACGCTCAAAATAGGCTGTCAATGCCCACAGTTGTGAAGCCGCAGAATGTTGAAAATAGACCGGTTTTAATATTAAACCCGACGGGTAGTCACGAAAATGAATCATCTGATTATGAAAGATGGAATTCAGAAAACGATTATTCAAATACTGGAGATACCGGTTATGCCAACTGTGGTCCATCGGAAGGTCTAAAGGAGGCTAAACCAAAAAACATAAAACCAAATTCGTCTTTTCTCTGGAGTGGAAAAAGTAGGCAGATTTATCAAGATATTTATTTGTCCTTTGGTGATAAGCCCCCTTATGATGAAATAGGAAATGGGAATGCTCCTTCAACAGATCTTTCAAATTATGATGATATTAAATCAGTTCCATCTGTTGGATACGACGACGTCAAATCGCTATCTGTTCGGTATGATGACATAAGAGTCTCCTCTATGCGTAACTATGCTGATCTGAAACCTCATTATGATGGTGCTACCTATTCAAATGTCAGTGAAACGCTCTCAGTGTGCTATGACGATATCAATCAAATGCGACGAAGATCTTGTCCTTATGATGATCTAAGGCCTCCGAGTTCGAACGGTTATGTCGAGCCGTCGACTGTGAGCAATCCTGATTCAATAGCTACGATAGTTCCAACTATCATAAATGAAAACCAAGTAGACAGTATTAGTTATTTTTATGACGATATATGTGGAACTCAAAGAACATACGAAAAAATTAGGAATTTTTCAGAAAGCGCAGATAAGACATGTGATGAAATAGCCTCAAAAGGCATAGATACTCAAGGTAAGCGGTTCATTGTTGAACATCAGGGTAAGTTTGTAACTAGAATCAGTTATCTCCGGGCTCGATGCTGATATGCGCAGCATGCTTAGCCATACATACAAGGCCGTATTCAGAGGATGGGGGCAGGGGTGTTTGGCCTCCCCCCAAAAATATTGGCCCGGCTCATAAAAACGTAACGAAAATGAACATCAACAAATGTTTATGCGCTATTCAAATTTTTGTGTAACCTTCCTCCCCCTCCCCCAGAAAAAACCTACATGCGACTGCAGAGATACCTATTAATCAATTAAAAAACGCAATTTAGACAAGGGGGTACTATAAACTTCAGTTGCATAAGCCCCCTAAGCAAGCGTTTCTGAAATAGTTTAAATGATTTGGAAATATTTATTTTTAAGAAATTAGGAAGCCAAAATTAAGTTTAAAGAAAATTGTCGATCAGTTTTGGGGAGGGGATTTGAACCATGAAAATATCCCTACTTAACCAATACATTTTGAGGAACAAATATATACACATAATTTTACAAATGTAGGGAGAATAGGCCTCGGAATTTTTATTATTATTAATATTAAGAACAAAACAACCGTGTTAGATTGGATTACATAAAAAAAACTAGTTTTTCTAACTCAAAGTAAGGAGCGACATTAAAACTTAAAACGAACAGAAATTACTCCGTATATGAAATGGGTTGTCCCCTCCGCAATCCCTCCCTCTTTATGCTAAAGCTTTTAATTGTTTTAAAAAGCAGAATTGTGGTAAAGAGTCAAACTTTAGCGTAAAGAGCGAAGGATTGCGGAGGGGACAACCCATTTCATATACGGAGTAATTTATGTTCGTTTTAAGTTTTAATGTCGCTCCTTACTTTCAGTTAGAAAAACTAGTTTTTTTTATGTAATTTCTGAACGTTTTTGAATTAATCCATGTTTGATTTTGGCTCTCCACACATAAATTATTAAAATGAAATTTACATTTTAATTCCTTTTTTGGCTAAATGGCTTTCCCTTAGTTCTGATCAGACGATTTTGAGAAATATGGGATGGGGAAGGAGGCCTAGTTGCCATGCAATTTTTCGGTTACACAAAAAGGCAACTATAAATTTTAATTTTTAACATATTTTTTCATTAGTAAAAAATATACGTAACTTAAGAATTAACTTACGTAACAAACTTTAATATTCTTAAATTTTTATTATGTATATGAGGGGGTTTGTACCCTCGTTAATGCCTCGCTCTTTACACTAAATCGTAAGTTTTGTGCCAATTCTTTAAGAATGATCCCTGAAACAGAAAGGCCGTAGAATAAATAGTTGAAATTACTAAAAATACTATAGCATAAAGAGCGAGGTATTTATCTCCTCCTAAATACCTCGCTCTTTATGCTAAAGTATTTTTAGAACCCCTCATATGCGTAATAATCTCTGTTCGTTTTAAGTTTCAATGGTACTCCTTACTTTCAATTGAAAGAATTTTTCCATGTTTATTTTTTCATTGTTTTTTTTATAGTAATTTTAGGAAATCCTGCGCCCTTTTCATTGAATTTCTGTTCCCCCATGACATATTTCTCCAAGGAAAGATCCTCCCACATGGTCCCCTCCCCTCAACCCCACCCCCAAAACCAAAAAAAATCCCCTGAAAACGACTGTACATTTCCCGTTAACCATTATTATATGTAAACACTGGTCGAAGTTTGTAACTTGCAGCCCCTCCCCCAGGGACTGTGGGGGAGTAAGTCACTCCCAAAAACATAGTTATTAAGGTTTTTGACTATGCGGAACAAAATGGCTATCTCAAAACTTTGATCTGTTGACTTTGGAGAAAAAATGAGCGTGGGAGGGGTCCTAGGTGCCCTCCAATTTTTTGGTCGCTTAAAAAGGGCACTAGAACTTTTCATTTCCGTTAGAATGAGCCCTCATGCAAAATTCTAGGACCACTTGGTTGATACGATGACCCCTGGGGAAAAAAAATTAAATAAAAAAAAATAAATAAACACGCAACCGTGATTTGTCTTCTGGCAAAAAATACGAAATTCCACATTTTTGTAGATAGGAGCTTGAAAATTTTGCTATAGGGTTCTCTGATGCGCTGAATGCGATGATGTGATTTTCGTTAATTCCGTGACTTTTAGGGGATGTTTTCCCCTATTTTCTAAAATAAGACAAATTTTCTTAGGCTCGTAACTTTTGATTACAAAGACCAAATTTATATAAAAGACCAAAACTTATATATTTAAAATCAGCATGAAAATCTGATTCTTTTGATGTATATTTTAGCATCAAAATTCTGTTATTTAGAGTTTCGTTTACTATTGAGCCGGGTCGCTCCTTACTACAGTTCGTTACCACGAACTGTTTGAAAAGAAAATAATTCGGTATTTCGGGGCTTCGGACATTATTACTCCTTTGCGGAAGTTAGGCTCAAGATTGGAAAAGGATTATATTTTTTCTCTGGGCCCCTTCCACCTCTTAGTTCGTTTATTTTCCCGTTAGTTTTCACCTGTTTTCGCTTTATAGTTGTGTTATCTCTTAGCAGTTCTTACGTTAGTTGAGTTATGGTTGTGGTATATATGTTTTATCGCTCGTATAGTTGTGTTATTTTCAAATTATACTCCATAATAGAGAGGCTCCGAACACCCAGCACTGTATATTAAGCTCTGAATTTGACGTTTTTTTCTAACGTGACCAGATTCGTCCTGCGCCCTGCGGCCTTTTCATTGAATTTTTCTTCCCCCATGACATATTTTTCCAAGGAAAGATCCTCCCACATAGCCCCCTCCCCTCAACCCTACCCCCAAAACCAAAAAAATCCCCCTGAAAACGTCTGTACACTTCCCAATAACCATTATTATATGTAAACACTGGTCGAAGTTTGTAACTTGCAGCCCCTCCCCCAGGGACTGTGAGGAAGTAAGTCATCCCCAAAGACATAGTTATTATGGTTTTAGACAATGCTGAACAAAATGGCAATCTCAAAATTTTGATCCGTTGACTTTGGGAAAAAATGAGCGTGGGAGGGGGCCTAGATGCCCTCCAATTTTTTTGGTCACTTAAAAAGGGCACTAGAACTTTTCATTTCCGTTAGAATGAGCCCTCTTGCAACATTCTAGGACCACTTGGTCGATGCGATGACCCCTGAGGAAAAAAAACAACAAAAAACAAAAACAAACAAATAAACACGCACCCGTGATTTGTCTTCTGGCAAAATATACAAAATTTCACATTTTTGTAAATAGGAGCTTGAAACTTCTATAGTAGGGTTCTCTGATACGCTGAATCTGATGGTGTCATTTTCGTTAAGATCCTACGACTTTTAGGGGGTGTTTCCCCCTATTTTCCTAAATAAGGCAAATTTTCTCAGGCTCGTAACTTTTGATGGGTGAGACTAAACTTGATGAAACTTATATATTTAAAATCAGCATTAAAATGCAATTCTTTTGATGTAGCTATTGATATCAAAATTCAATTTTAGAGTTTTGGTTACTATTGAGCCTGATCGCTCCTTACTACAGTTCGTTACCACGAACTGTTTGATTCATTCTCCTTAACGGCGTCATTCAAGAGCGTCACTGTATATGTTATTTTAGACCTATAAAGGTCATCATCTGCTGACTGTATATCTAGAACTGGCACGTACGCAGGGGGGCCTTCGGAAACGCCACCCCCCCGAAATTTGGTGAAATGTTTAATTTCCCCATGTTTTCTTGGAATTTCTGGCAAAAGTAGGACATTTATTAAGAATCTAGATACATGTGTGCAGTCTTTTTTGGGGGATTTTGCAGCATGCAATTATCCGGTCAAGTCACTGCCCAATTATTAACCCATTTTCTGTCTAACTTTTTACCCTCTTTGAAGTAATTAGCAATTGTGCTGTTATTTTTTTTTTGTAAAGAGAGTTTGTTTTCCATAGCAAAATGGAATTATCCTTGATATTAGGGCGTTTATCCCCCCTTTTCAGGATAAAGTACAGCTTTTAAAGGATCAATTTTGGAAACTATCATTTTTCATTAAAATCTACGTTTTTTAAATAGAAGAACTACCCCCCAAAGCACCCATATTGCACTATTAACCCTAAAATTTCCCTTTCAGTGAGATATAATAGATTAATCACTGGTTCCAAATCGCTATGAACATAACCTGAGCCTAAAACGTACTTTTGAGGCTTCAGTCTTCTTCCCCCCATCCGCTACATTACTACAGATTAAAGTTAATCTGTATTTTCCGATATACGTGCTTTTTGCATTACTAAATAAAAAAAGTGCTACTTTATATCTGCTGTTTCGAAGGTTTTGCCCCCCCCCCAAAAAAAAAAAATCCTGCGTACGTGCCTGATCTAAGAACAGGTTAAACACTGCAGAATCCATGTCCTTGTCAGCTGAAGATTTATGAATAAACGCGAAAATCACTGAGGCATTTAAATCAAAGCTTAGAGCCGTTTTTGAAGATGAGGGGCTGAAATCCTTCTAGTTGCTGTTTTAGACCAGGAGTAATCGATATTTTTTTCGATAGACCTTTACCCTGTTTATCAGAATTTAATGTTTGTGGTACGAAACGGCAGAAAATGCCACTATGGTGTGGCCTAATCTCTCTTGTCATGGTCATCCCCTTAGGACCAACCTAGTAAAGGACGAATCCTGGCGTATAGTAACCGAACACGTAAAAACACATTTAAAAAAAGCTGTCAAGGAAGTAGGAATCATTATTTGAAGCTGATTTGGGAATGTTAGCTATGATTTCGATTAATCTTAATAGTAATTACTCCGTATATGAAATGGGTTGTCCCCTCTGCAATCCCTCGCTCTTTACGCTAAAGCTTTTAATTGTTTTAAAAATTAGAATTGTGGCAAAGAGTCAAACTTTAGCGTAAAGAGCGAGGGATTGCGGAGGGGACAACCCATTTCATATACGGAGTAATTTCTGTGCGTTTTAAGTTTTAATGTCGCTCCTTACTTTCAGTTAAAAAAAAACTAGTTTTTTTTTATTTAATTTCTGAACGTTTTTGAATTAATACATGTTTGATTTTGGCTCTCCGCACATAAATTATTAAAATGAAATTTGTATATTAATTCTTTTTTGGCTAAATGACTTTCTCTTAGTTTTGATCAGACGATTATGAGAAATAAGGGGTGCGGAAGGAGGCCTAGTTGCCCTCAAATTTTTCGGTTACTTAAAAAGGCAACTAGAACTTTTAATTTTTAACGAATGTTTTTATTAGTAAAAAATATACGTAACTTAAGAATTAACTTACGTAACAAACTTTTATATTCTTATATTTTTATTATGTATACGAGGGGGTTTATACCCTCATTAATACCTCGCTTTTTACACTCAATCGTAAGTTTTGTCCCAATTCTTTAAGAATGACCCCTGAATCAGAAAGGCCGTGGAATAAATAGTTGAAATTACTAAAAATGCTTTAGCATAAAGAGCGAGGCATTTATCTCCTCCTAAATACCTCGCTCTTTATGCTAAAGTATTTTTAGAACCCCCTCATATGCGTAATAATCTCTGTTCGTTTTAAGTTTCAATGCTACTCCTTACTTTCAATTGAAAAAACGTTTTCATGTTTATTTTTTCATTTTTTTATAGTAATGCTAGAAAATCCTGCGCCCTTTTCATTGAATTTTTCTTCCCCTATAATATATTCCTCCAAGGAAAGATCCTCCCATGTAGGCCCCTCCCTCAACCCCACCCCCAAACCAAAAAATCCTTCTGAAAACGTCTGTACACTTCCCAATAACCATTACTGTATGCAAACACTGGTCAAAGTTTGTAACTTGCAGCCCCTCCCCCATGGATTGTGTGGGAGTAAGTCATTCCTAAAGACATAGTTATTGTGGTTTTCGACTATGCGGAACAAAATGGCTATCTCAAAATTTTGATCCGTTGACTTTGGAAAAAATGAGCATGGGAGGGGGCCTAGGTGCCCTCCAATTTTTTTGGTCACTTAAAAAGGGCACTCGAACTTTTCATTTCCGTTAGAATGAGCCCTCTTGCGACATTCTAGGACCACTTGGTTGATACGATGACCCCTGGGGAAAAGAAAAAAAAAACAACAAAAAACAAACAAACAAATAAACACGCACCTGTGATTTGTATTCTGGCAAAACATACAAAATTCCACATTTTTGTAGATAGGAGCTTGATTTTTGCTACAGGGTTTTCTGATACACCGAATGCGATGGTTTGATTTTCGTTAAGATTCTATGACTTTTAGGGGGTGTTTTTGCCTATTTTTCAAAATACGGCAAATTTTCTCAGGCTCGTAACTTTTGATGACAAAAACTAAATTTGATGAAACTTATATATTTTGAATCAGTATGAAAATCTAATTCTTTTGATGCATCGTTTAGCATCAAAATACCGTTTTTTAGAGTTTCGTTTACTATTGAGCCGGGTCGCTCCTTACTACAGTTCGTTGCCACGAACTGTTTGAAAATTCATTGTGAGAACAAGCTTATAGGGATTTTGAAAAATTGCCTAAAACCCAAGGCCATATTCAGGATTTTTGTTCAGTGGGGGGAGGGGTTTCAAAAACACTTCAAAAATACATCCAGAATTTGTTGATATATATATTACATAGTTACGAGTCGGTTAATTTTTTTGTGGGGGTTAGAGGGAGTTAAACCTGGTAACACACCTGGTAGGCTAAGGCCTTGCTAAAACACCACAAAAATGGCGTCGAACCAAAATGAAAATTGCGTCGTCAAAATCCCCATAGCAAAACACCTCCTGTACGAAAATTACAGTCCCCTCTTGAGTAACAAGGAAAATCACGTAGTCGCATGTGAAGTAGTGATATGTCTCTTTTTTTTTAATTTTCACCCTCGCTGGAACATCGTAGGGAGATGTTTTGAGACCTCATTTGAAAGGATTAATTACTAAATCTTATTAAATTACTATATCTACAGTAGTGACGCCATGATGGTTTTAATCGGGCAGATAGAGGGTAAACTATTAGAGCTACTAGTCCCTTAAGACTTTATTTCGCGCACCTATGCAATAACATAGCACACGTGTATAGTACACCTACGTATTAGGGAATATTTTCTAAGAGATGCAGATGTTAATTACGTCTTAGTGAGTGTTTTCCAAGAGATGCAGGTGCATGTTACATAGTAGGGTTTTAATTGTTTAAAAAAGCTCTCAGGATCCCGCCAAATCAGGTTTTCCCTGGCGGCTATGTAATAGTACGTGTTAGAGTCCATTAGTCAAGCGGGAGATTTTTAGTAAGACATTTTTCTTCAAGACGTTTCAAGACAGTTCAAGACATTTTTCAATTCGTTTCAAGACATTTTTAAAGACATTTTTCTTCAGGACGCTTCAAGACATTTCAAGACATTTTTAAGATATTTTTTATTCAAGACGTTTCAGGACATTTCAAGACGTTTTTAAGACATTTTTCTTCGAGATGTTTTTCAAGACATTTCAAGACGTTTTTAAAGACATTTTTCTTCAATTTTTTTTCAAGACGTTTCAAAACATTTCCAGACGTTTTTTAAAACATTTTGCTTCAAGAAATTATTCTTCATGATTTCTTTATTTCTTGCGTAATAGGGCATATTTACCAGTGTTAAGGATGACGCATTCACATATAGCTTGCTTCTTCAGGGCCCGTGAGGAATACCCACTTGTAACTGAAGGGGACACGCACGTGGCGTGTTAAGTAATGACGATGTACAAGTGGGTTCTTACATGATACTTTAAGAGATTTCATTTTCTTTCAAGGCGCTTTATCAGGGAACCTTTATTTGTAATGATTTTTTGTCCGCAAAAGGATTTGAAAGGGATTCCCCCTCAACAGAACTGTGTCGTGGACATTAAGACCAACAAGCCATTTCATTAGTATGATTCAGGAAATAGATTTTATGAAATAAACTATTTGCACGCAAGGCGAAATCCCTGTCCCGCTTTCTAGAATGATTAAGCTATTGATTACGTGTTTTCTATAACTGTAATAATTGAGATGTAAAGGGGAAAATTGATTACTAGAGTTTGGTTATATTTGAAGTGCACCTGCTTGCTAAGTAATGCTTTAGAATGGTATTATAAACCCAGACAGAGCGATTCTTCACTTCTTAGCATGATCCTAGTATTTTTGGGGGTCCTTCTTAGAGAATTTTTAGAGGTGTTTTCTTAGAGTTTGACATAACTTACTTAAGAAAATAGGAAAATACTCCTTCTTATGGAATGTTTGGAAATGTTTTCTTGGAGAATTATCTAAGTTTGCTCGAAACATAGGAAAATGGGGGCACAAGACATGTGACTTAATTTTATGCTTTGTTCATTTTCTTTTGGTATAATTTTCTCACAGTTCCCAGCCCGTGACACTCAATGGCTGACACTCGGCACCTTCTAATAGGCATTATCGTGCTTATGGCATTTTTTGGGCATTCCTGCAAAATGTTCGTTTACCCTAGAATCGATCGTTTAAACTTAATAAAAAATGCCCATTTGCGTTTCTTCTGATTACTCCTAGCCATTGTGGCCAGAGTGCCATAATGTAACAGCCCCCGATGACACCCTCAGGAGCTGAGGGTGTCTAATACTAGGAATAGAGCTGGATCTTTGTCACCTCTTTCTGACCATTCCCCTTTCTTTGGTTGATAGCTCTTGTTTTCGACCCACGCAAATCTTTTTTTATTTCAAAGTGACGCGTTTCAAGTTTTATGTTTTGCATTTCTTTCTTTTTATAGTTTTTTTTTCATGTTCTTCCCAAGATTTCTAGTATTTGGGGTGCAAAACATGTATCCGATCTATTTAGATTACCAGCTTCGCATATCGAAAATCTTCAACCAAAGACACTAACACAAAAATTGGCAGTTTTATTGATTTTGTCAGCTTTTGAAAGAGTTCAGTTATTGGCCAATTCATCACTTAGTAATACGATTCTTAATAACGATGGAAATTTTTTATGGCACTTGGTATTAACCAAGTGACATATAGCAGTCACCAATTCTGTCGGTCTGTCGGTCTGTCGGTCTGTCTGTCTGTCGGTCCCGGTTTTGCTACTTTAGGCACTTCCAGGTAAGCTAGGACGATGAAATTTGGCAGGCGTATCAGGGACCGGACCAGATTAAATTAGAAATAGTCGTTTTCTCGATTTGACCATCTGGGGGGGGGGGGGGAGTGGGGGCCCGGTTAATTCGCAAAAAATAGAAAAAATAAAGTATTTTTAACTTATCAGCGGGTATTTGGATCTTAATGAAATTTGATGTTTGGAATGATATTGTGTCTTAGAGCTCTTATTTTAAATCCCGACCGGATCTGATGACATTGGGGGGAGTTGGAGGGGGAAAACCTAAAGTCCCGGTTTTGCTACTTTAGGCACTTCCAGGTAAGCTAGGACGATGAAATTTGGCAAGCGTATCAGGGACCGGACCAGATTAAATTAGAAATAGTCGTTTTCCCGATTTGACTATCTGGGGGGGGGGAGTAGGGGCCGGTTAATTCGGAAAAATATAAAAAATGAAGTATTTTTAACTTATGAGTGGGTGATTGGATCTTAATGAAATTTGATGTTTGGAATGATATTGTGTCTCAGAGCTCTTATTTTAAATCCCGACTGGGTCTGATGACATTGGGGGGAGTTGGAGGGGGGAAACCTAAAATCTTGGAAAACACTTAGAGTAGAGGGATCGGGATGAAACTTGATGGGAAAAATAAGCGCAAGTCCCAGATACATGATTGACATAATCGGAACTTATTTGTTCTCTTTGGGGTAGTTGGGGGGGGAGTAAGTCTTAAAAATTAGAAAAATGAGGTATTTTCAACTTACGAACGGGTGATCGGATCTCAATGAAATTTGATGTTTAGAAGGATATCGTGTCTTAGAGCTCTTATTTTAAATCCCGACCAGTTCTGGTGATGGGGGCGGGGAGTTGGGAGGGGGAACCTAAAACTTGGAAAACACTTAGAGTGGAGGGATCGGGATGAAACATGGTGGGAAAAATAAACACAAGTCCTACATAGATGATTGACATAAACGGAACGGATCCGCTCTCTTTTGGGTAGTTGGGGGGGGGGTTAATTCTGAAAAATTAGAAAAAATGAGGTATTTTTAACTTACGAACGGGTGATTGGATCTCCATGAAATTTGATTTTTAGAAGGATATCGTGGCTCAAAGCTCTTATTTTAAATCCTGACCGGATCTGGTGACATTGGGGGAAGTTTGGGGTGGGGAGACCTAAAATGATGGGAAACGCTTAGATTGGAGGGATTGGGATGAAACTTGGTTGGAAAAATAAGCAAAAGTCTTGCATACGTAATTTACATAATTGGAACGGATCCGCTCAATTGCGGGGGGGGGGGGGTAATTCTGAAAAATAAGAAAAATAACGTATTTTTAACTTACGAAGGAGTGATCGAATCTTCATGAAACTTCATATTTAGAAGGACCTCGTAACTCTGATATCTTATTTTAAATCTCAACCGGATCAAACGTAATTGGGGGGGGGGGCAGTTGGGGGGACCGGAAATCTTAGAAAATACTTAAAGCGGTGTGATCAGGATGAAACTGGATGGGAAGAATAGAAACCTGTCTAAGATACGTGACTGACATAACTGGACCGGATCTGCTCTCTTTGGTGGAATTGGGAGGGGGGAGGTAATTTTGAAAATTGAGGTATTTGTAACTTACGAAAGGGTGACCAGATCTTAATGAAATTTGATATTTAGAAGGATCTTGTGCTATAAAGTTTAACTTTAGGTTCTGACCTTCTAACAAGTGCCAAATGAGCTCTTGGCTCTTCCGACCTCGTACCATATGAGCTCTCGGCTCTTCCGACCTCGTCCAAATGAGCTCTTGGCTCTTGGCTCTTCCGACCTCGTACCATATGAGCTCTCGGCTCTTCCGACCTCGTCACAAGTGCCATATGAGCTCTTAGCTCTTGTTTATTTTCAAATCAATATGTTGTTAAACAACGAAACCATGCAACCACAAATCAAGGGTTAAATTTCAGCCTTTTCCAGAATCTTCCCTGTGTCCGGTGGTGCATCTAGCTAGTTGTATTAGAATGACGTCATATCCAAATAGACGACGCATTTTTTCCTACATACTGCAAGCCTCACACTGCTGCATCCAAGTTATCTATTTCTAGATGTATCAAAGAAGTGTCATTTCTTGCAGGCTTTGATCTCAGTGATGTGCTCATAGGTCTCAGTATGGTGCTCATATGACAAGGTCTGCCTCAACGTCCCACCTTAAAGCAGGAGTAGTTGATGTAGATTGAATTGTAAGATATGCAGGCTGGAAAAATGCCAAAATGTTCGCAAGGTTCTACGATAAACGAATGAAAAGTGGACAACAGTTACCTGTTTTTGGAATTGATTCATTGTATTTGCTATATTTGAAATATCTTACTATAAATGAATTTTCATACAATATGCTCTTAAAACTAGTTGGGCTATTATAGATTAGTAGTGCTGGTTTAGCTCATATTGAACTTTAAAATCTCAGTTTAACTCGAAAGCGTAGCTAAGGTGCTCCGCTTCGGAGTGGAATTAATAAATTAATTTTCGTTTAATTTATCAGTTAATTTGAGGAAAGAGGCTAAAATATACGAAATAGGATAGGTGACAACACTGAGACAAATAAAAGAGTCTAAAATATCTTATCAAAAGAAACCGTATAATCTGAAGAGAGAATGTTCAGATTATGAATATGGCAAAGTATTCCAATTTGTGTATATTTTTGATATTCCGAGGGAGAGGAGTGGGGGGGCGGGTGGTTAAAAGCGTGTTTACAATCCTTTTAGACATGAAAATCCTTGTCTTTTTCATTCAGAAAAATTAAGGTATTTTCTTATAGTTTACAGTCATACCTGCACGATTGGAGTGGAAGGAAAGTAGGAGAGTCACTCCGCGACTGTCCTGTAATTTTTTGGAATTACAATCATCCTACAATATTTCTCGATTAATCTAGTAGGAAAGAGAAATAGCTCGGTTTAGTTAATCCAGAGCTATTCAAAAAGTCAAAACAGAGTAAACAATGTATTCATAAATGTTTTCGAAGTTCTTGTTTTCATATTGTTGATGGTAAAGACGGTCTGTAAAAAACGTGATTTCACATTTCTCACGTGAAGAATGTTTACTGATGCATGTTTGTTTATTGTTATACCTTTAAAGTTGTAGGCCTTGAAGATCGGCTGAGAACTCTTTCGATCGGAAGTTTAGTCCCCTTTTCAGGCAAAGAAGAATTAAAACTAGATTAATGTGCCAATTTCTGCCATTTAGTGCCGCAAAACGAAAATTTTAGCTCGAAAATGCCGACTTGCTATAATCTAAAAACCATTTATATAGCCTCCAATTATAAACCGTTTATGCAGTAAAAATGACCGTTCCATAGTATTGAAGTATTGGAATGAAAAGTTGATAAAGTTTTTTTCAGAGGAAAATAAAGAGCTATAGTATAACTAAAAAAGAACATAGATTATTATATATGTATGAGGGGGTTTGCTACCGTTCACAACCGTTCGCTCTTTACGCTAAAGTGAGAATTTTTTGTTTTAGTGCTTCAAGAATCTGTATACCCTTGCTTTTATTAAAATATTGCAACGCAAGAGCAGTGTATAAGTCTAGGTTATTTTTGTATCCTACGATTTGAGAATGAAAGAGTTCACTTATAGATGTAATTGTTTTATACAATAACATTTTTAGTCTGATTTTTATGAAAGGTAATCGGTAAATACATCACTTTCAAGTGCTAACGTCGTACATTATTTGCATTCAAACAATATTCGAAGGCACTAGTCCAAATTTTGCATAAAAATAGGGGGTAGAGGGGATGGCAGTCCCTCTTAATTCTTGTATAATTTCTGTCAGTCTGAATTTTAATTATTCGTAACTTTTTTTGAGAATATATATATATGTATATTTTTATTGTTATAGAAGACATTGATGAACTGTTTTCCTATCAGTTACCCAAGCCTGTAAAAATATTGCCAGAATCCCCGGCACCTAGCATAACATGCTCTAGGTCGGGAAACGAAAGAAGAAGTGAAACAAGCGATGAATGGATGGATTTTAGCGATGTCGAGACAGATGAAGGAGTTTCAAGTGACCTAGGTTCAAACCAAAAAGGAAAATTGTAAGTGTATACCATTTCTCTTATGTAATCTTAGACGTTCATGCTGCTCGACGCGCAGATAACCCATAAAACTAAATACCTAGACCAGGAGTTCCCAACCGACTTCGGGCCATGCCCCATCAAGATGATTCTAAAATCCTGATGCCTCCTTCGTGGTATTTAAATTTGTTATTCAAAGTTTCACGTGTATTCGCCTGAAGGAAGCTTAAAAGACCATTAACTTGGTATATGTTTTTGGGGTGTCCTCTCGGCTTCTTTCATATTAACGGAAAATATTATCTGATCACAACATTTTTATAAGATCCACTGCAACTGAAACCTTGTGTAAGTGAACACTTATTTAATGAACCCTCGTGCATCTTACCCAAGGTGCATCTGAACCTCCCTGTTACTGTACCGTTTTTCTGAGCCCTCATTGAACTGAACCCTCGTGTACTTGAATCTTCGTGCAACTGAGCCCTCATGCAGCTCAACTCCCATTTAAGTGAGAACTCGTGCAACTGAACCCTGTAAAACTTAACCCTCTTGCAACTCAACCCTCATTCAACTCAACCTCCGTGTAATCCAATCCTTGTACGAATCAACACCATTTGTTTCAACTCCCTTTCAACTTTCAACCTCCGTTTAACCCAAATTTGTCTGACTCAATCCCATTTAGATCAACCATTTTCAGCCTCCTCAACTCAATAACATAACTGCATAATGACAAAAGCTGACAAAAACTGACTCGGATGAAAGGGGTTTTATTTCTTGGTTAATTATATTGTGTGTCTTCTTTTATTCCCCTTCGATCTAAACTCTTCGCCCATTAAAAAAAAAAACAAAAAAAAAAAAAAAAAAAAAAAAAAACAACAATTTATCCTTCTGTCCTATATATTTGAAAATTAGCAGAGCTTTTCATATCGAGGACCCGAACAAACTTGAAGGTCATGATTGCAGCAATAGCTGTACCCTAGTACGGAGAAAGCTCATAGTGGGCAAAATTTTAAGGACACGTCGACAAAACACTATCTCATAAGAAAAACTTGCCGTTAATTCAGAGATGACATGATAACTATTATTTAAATTAATAGTAAAATATTTTTCGGAAAACAAATGTATAGGAACTTTTAAAAAGAGCCGGAAAAAATGACATATCTCATCTTTTCTTTTTTATTTTTCCAGCATTGTTAAGTCACTGGAATATCGCACAGAGCTGTTTAATGTTATTTGAAATATAGCATTCACATTTACGCACTTTTTATAATTTCCTTATGACCATACTATCATTAAGTGCCTTATGGCAACCAATATCAATTTTAGTGTGATTTCTGAGGTGTAAAGGCTTGAAACCATAAAAGGTCTACTACTGAAATTTCCATAATCAAAAATCCTCTTATTGGTGTTTAAAACCCAAATTCCCCACTTGAATGCTCCCACGCCTAGTCACCTGTCAGCTGTAATTGGAAAGCAAAAAAAAAATGGTGCAAAAAACTACCAAATGAAAAAATTCCTCCGAATACAAAGCTGATTCGTTAATGATAGAAGCCATTTATTTTCATTGCAATACTAAAATTGCTTACCAAACAAATTCTTGGAAACTTCGAAAAAGTGTTTGATACCCAAAATTTGTTTTTCTTTCTCTTTTCGACCAGAACTAGCCTATCACTGAAGATCGTAGGGACACTGAAATGGATAACCTTCTGAGGTTCTCAGGATTAGTATTTTATTCCTCTCCCCATAAAGGTGTGATTTGATATTACATAGCATACTTCACCCGAAATTTCCAAATAAAAAGATGATTAATTCTCTATCCCAACCTTCTTACAAGCATAACAAATGCTACCACCACAATATTCTTTTAGATTTTTGTTTTTGTAAAGCTTTGGTTTCTTCTCAATACCTCTCAATCTTCCTTCACGTTCTTTCTGACTTTTATGTATTTCTAAACTAGAGACTACATCTTATTAAAATCCAAGTCCGACCAGAGCGACCTATTCCTAATTTTAGGAAGCCCAAGATCAACGGCCCTCCTTCCTCCCCCATTAGAAAAATCATAATGTTTGACCAAGCACAGGGAAAGAAATCAAAATATAGCCATTTATATGGGATTTGGATAAAATCCTACTGGAATGGAGGAAATATTAATTTTTCCATGTGCGAAAAGATACAAACACAAGCAGCATCTTGAAAAAGAAGAGTTTTCATTGGCTACCAGTGACAGAAATTAAATTTAAATCTCCAAACGAAGTAAGAAGCATATTTTGAACTTCTAATCAGTCTACTAGTTCAAGCATATTCTTAGGCCTTGGGTTGAGTTAAGCGAAACATGGCTTAATTTAAATATGGGTGAGTTACATAGGGATTAAGTCAAAAGAGGTTCGATTTAAATGGGGGTTCAGTTGAAAAAAGACTTACTTAGATTTGGTTGATTTGCACGGGAGCTTTGTCAAATGAGGGTTCAGCTAAATGCGGTTGAGTTGTACGTGGGCTTAGTTGCACAGGGCGTGGTCAAACGGGAGTTCAGTTGCGTGGCGGTTCAGTCAAATGGGGTTGATTGACATATGAGTTGAGTTGATCAGGGGTCTATTTGCATGAGGGTTCAGTAAAATAAGGCTGAATGGCATGTAAGTTCAGTTACATGGGCTCAGTTCTTATAAAATGTAGAACGCCATTTATACACCGCTATCAAATTTTGTGTGATGTATAAATGCATTTGAATGTGACGCCATTCACATAAAAAATGTTTCTTTTAAGATAAAGGCTCTAAAGTAAAGTCAGCCGAAGGGTGCACATCCCACCTATGAAACACCAAAATATTATTATGCTCCACCGGTGGGGCATGTGCCCCACGTTGGGAATCACGTACCTAGACCCTTAATTCGCTCACAACTGACGATATTCGACCCAGCACTTGATAAACTAACACAAAACCATTTTGGACAACGAGCACGGGGCACTAAGAACAAATAAAGTATTACAGGACAGCTAAAAAAAAAAAACTCGATAATGGCAACTCAGCACCAGGAATGGCACTTACAAACCAACCAGGCAAGTGTAAAGGGCATCCCCTCTCTTATAATTCTTATTTATAAGAATTATTTTTCTATCTCTCTTATTTCTCTTATATCTGATTTCTCTTATCTTATTTCTCTCTTTATCTTTCTTATATTATTTACCTATCTCTCTTATTTATAATTCACCGCTGTTTATGGCATCCCCTCTCTTGTTTGTATTTCCTCTTACTTTTAAGCCTCGATTCGCCTTGAGATATTTTTTATGGTGATGTTAATGTTATGACAAACTAAAAAATACACAGCCCAAAATAAATATTGCTCTCAGTAAAGCGTAAATCGCACTTTGGCCTTTGGAGAATATAAGGGATAGTAGTCTTATTGTTGTTGGTATTGATTTCGGCTCAGCGTGGTCAATTTACGAAAACATAGGAAGATGTGGGGTAGGCAAAATCTATTTCTCAAAATCTAGAGGGGTTAATTTTTTCATAGAAAATACCAAATCCGACATTTTCAATTGAAATATAGAAACAAAAATGTTCTATAAAAATCAGGAGGAACTCTAGAAGGAAATCTGCCCTGTGCACCTTCCCTAATTGACTTCTTTATCCGTTTCAAGATTCATCTGTTTATCCATACTAGTAGCTAACAGCTTTATGTGTGATGTGACTTTTAATTTCAAATCATGTTCGTTTTAAATTTGAAGCACCAGGGAACCAGCTTCGAAAATTCTTCCCGCAGAAATCAAATTTTGAATTTACGATCTTGTTTTTGGGAGTTGCTTAGTTCAAAATTAGCCTCAACATACAATGAAACTTTCAACTTAATAATCCAAGTCGTCCCTAAGATATTGCTGAGAAACCCTTTCGTCAATCTGCATGCTCATATTATGTTTTTATTTAGCTCAACATCTTCTTAGCTTCAGGTAGCTTCAGCAGTAGCAATAGTTGTAGTAGAAGTAGTAGTTGTAGCAACAGTATGCACATAGAAGATTTTTGCTCTTTCAACATCCCCCTGAACATACGCAGAAAGATTCAACTTACTTCCGTACACACATCCTGGGGCATTGCTCATTCGTCCTTTTGGTATCCTACATATACATAGTGTGTTTTGCTTTAGTTCAACACTGTCTCAACATTCTGTTATTCAATGCCTACTCCATATACATGCAGCTTTGGTAGCAATATTAGTAGTAGCAGTAGTAATAATAGTAGCAGGGGTAGCATCAGTAGCAACATGCACACAATCCCTTTTTGTCAGTTATGTACCTCCCTCATCAAGCCCTATAAGTTTCAACTTAATTCAATCAGCCGTTGCATTGATGTTGGCGATATGCCCTTTTGATAACCTGTATACCCATAGTGTTTTTTAATTTTGTTCAACTTCCTCATTAACATTTTGTTAAATTTGTAAAATAGTAGGCCGCACATATTGCCGTTTGATCAGTTGATCTTCCCCCGAAGTATTCTCCAAAAGTTCCAACTTAATACCCTAGGCCATTCCTGAGATACGCCCTTTTTACAATCTACACGCCCATAGTGTGTTTTAATTTAGTGCAACTGTCCCCTCAATATTATCATGAATTTTCACCTTCATACCCTTAGCCTTAGTAGTACTAGCATTATAGTATTGGTAGCAGTAGTAATAGTAGTAGTAGTAGTAGTAGTAGTAGTAGTAGTAGTAGTAGTAGTAGTAGTAGTAGTAGTAGTAGTAGTAGTAGTAGTAGTAGTAGTAGTAGTAGTAGTAGTAGTAGTAGTAGCAGTAGCGTTGCAGTAGTAGTAACAGTTACGGCAGTACCAGTAGTAGTATGCAAGTATGGCATTTTCGTCAGTTGAACATCCCCTTTATGATACCCTAGAAGTCTCAGCTTGATATTGTACGCCGTTCGTAAGATATTTCTGATTTTGATTTAGTTCAATTTTCCCCTTAACTTTTCACAAACTTTCACCTCAATATCCTCAGCCATAGTAGTAGTCGCTACAGAAGCAGTAGTTATAGTAGCAATAGCGATATTAGTAGTAACAGTAGTAGTAGTAAAATAAGCAGTAGCGTGCAGATATTACTAATTCGGTTAATCATTAAGGTCTCCTTGTTGTTGTCATTAATGTCTTCTTGGTACAGTATATTTACGAAGTTTCATTTCAACAGGAGAAATAAATCTCATGACCCTTTTTGGAAATCTGCCCTGTGCACCTTCCCTAATTGACTTCTTTATCCGTTTCAAGATTCATCTGTTTATCCATACTAGTAGCTAACAGCTTTATGTGTGATGTGACTTTTAATTTCAAATCATGTTCGTTTTAAATTTGAAGCACCAGGGAACCAGCTTCGAAAATTCTCCCCGCAGAAATCAAATTTTAAATTTACGATCTTGTTTTTGGGAGTAGCTTAGTTCAAAATTAGCCTCAACATACCCTGAAACTTTCAACTTAATAATCCAAGTCGTCCCTAAGATATTGCTGAGAAACCCTTTCGTCAATCTGCATGCGCATATTATGTTTTTATTTAGCTCAACATCTTCTTAGCTTCAGGTAGCTTCAGCAGTAGCAATAGTTGTAGTAGAAGTAGTAGTTGTAGCAACAGTATGCACATAGAAGATTTTTGCTCTTTCAACATCCCCCTGAACATACGCAGAAAGATTCAACTTACTTCCGTACACACATCCTGGGGCATTGCTCATTCGTCCTTTTGGTATCCTACATATACATAGTGTGTTTTGCTTTAGTTCAACACTGTCTCAACATTCTGTTATTCAATGCCTACTCCATATACATGCAGCTTTGGTAGCAATATTAGTAGTAGCAGTAGTAATAATAGTAGCAGGGGTAGCATCAGTAGCAACATGCACACAATCCCTTTTTGTCAGTTATGTACCTCCCTCATCAAGCCCTATAAGTTTCAACTTAATTCAATCAGCCGTTGCATTGATGTTGGCGATATGCCCTTTTGATAACCTGTATACCCATAGTGTTTTTTAATTTTGTTCAACTTCCTCATTAACATTTTGTTAAATTTGTAAAATAGTAGGCCGCACATATTGCCGTTTGATCAGTTGATCTTCCCCCGAAGTATTCTCCAAAAGTTCCAACTTAATACCCTAGGCCATTCCTGAGATACGCCCTTTTTACAATCTACACGCCCATAGTGTGTTTTAATTTAGTGCAACTGTCCCCTCAATATTATCATGAATTTTCACCTTCATACCCTTAGCCTTAGTAGTACTAGCATTATAGTATTGGTAGCAGTAGTAATAGTAGTAGTAGTAGTAGTAGTAGTAGTAGTAGTAGTAGTAGTAGTAGTAGTAGTAGTAGTAGCAGTAGCGTTGCAGTAGTAGTAGTAGTAGTAGCAGTAGCGTTGCAGTAGTAGTAACAGTTACGGCAGTACCAGTAGTAGTATGCAAGTATGGCATTTTCGTCAGTTGAACATCCCCTTTATGATACCCTAGAAGTCTCAGCTTGATATTGTACGCCGTTCGTAAGATATTTCTGATTTTGATTTAGTTCAATTTTCCCCTTAACTTTTCACAAACTTTCACCTCAATATCCTCAGCCATAGTAGTAGTCGCTACAGAAGCAGTAGTTATAGTAGCAATAGCGATATTAGTAGTAGCAGTAGTAGTAGTAAAATAAGCAGTAGCGTGCAGATATTACTAATTCGGTTAATCATTAAGGTCTCCTTGTTGTTGTCATTAAGGTCTTCTTGGTACAGTATATTTACGAAGTTTCATTTCAACAGGAGAAATAAATCTCATGACCCTTTTTGGGTGTCACGAAGCGATACAACCATTTTTTCGAAAAGCATGTTCTGCTCTTGTTTTAGCCTCGTGTTTAACCTGTCCCCAGTATAATTCTAACCGGGTTAGACAAGACCAATTTAGGCCTGTTTTGTACGTCACAAACCAATATAACAAATTGTTTTCGATACTTTTTGTCTTCCTGCATTTCCTGTATTTATAGCAATAGGAGAAAACAAGATTTGTTATCTCCGTTTCCAAGCGTCACATGTCGATATAACCAAACATCAAAGTTGTCTTCAATGAGATCTCTCTGGCCCTGTAATTTTCCAGCATATTAGAAGAAAAAACTTCCAAGCGTCACAAATAGATGCAACCAACATTAGTTTTAAATGTTTGTCTCCATAGACAGTATTTCCTTTCTTTGAATATAATTCTGTCTCAAGCACTGTTTTTTTTTGTTTTGTTTTTTTTTTTTTTTTTTTTTTAGTAATCAGGACATAGGACTGTGAGTCCGGGTTTTATTTAGTTTTGCAGCGTTATTAAGTTAATATTACCACAGCTTTAACTTATGTCTTTTTTTTTGCAGCGGTGGAGAATTTTAAAGCTTCCAAAGAAGCAAATGTAATCTAAAACATATTAAAGAACAAGTCCCACACACGTGAAATACTATTGCAGGTGGTAGACTATACGAGAGACACAAATATATTCCGGGTATTTTATCCCGTTACAATCTTATTTTTTCAAGATAGTTCGTTGTTAATAAGGTTTTCTTGGCCTTATTTACATGTAAGTTTGAAGTTGATGAATTGCGGCTGCAAATTTCAAATTGATCAAGGATAATAAATTTTCTGGCCCATTCAGGGGCCCCAATCCACTCCCAACAAAATTTTTAGTTGTCTAAGCAATATAATAATCTTTGAAGGCGTCAAGCTAATAAAAAAAAAAAAAAAAATACCCTTTCTTAGGCCTAGTTTTCAGGAAGGTGATCGTGCCTCCCAAATGATATTCTTATTTTACATTGAGGTCAACTTCTTCCATGGAATTATAATTTTGAATATCTGTCCGTACAAAAAAGAAAAGTTTGTTGGCATAAGGACCAATATTTTTGTATTTAATGTTATAAATTGTGATCCCTCGTAGAATGAAAAGACAAAATTAAGGCACTGTTTTCATAAGGCTTATTGATACTGAAAGAGAGTCGTTATCTCAAATACTTGTCATTGCGACATTTGGCCCAACTTGAGCTAACATTGTATTCAGTGGTGGTGGGTGTTTACCCTCCCCCCCCCCTTTCCAAAAAATACCCTCCGGGAAAATACCCCCCGGTAAACACCATCAGAAAATACCCCCCGTAGAAAACACCCGCCCCGTGGACAATATCCCTCCGGAAAATAACCCCTGTGGAAAATATCCCCACGTGGAAAATAAGGCTTTCCAAATTAGAGAATTTTATTTGGTAGGCATTTTGGTATTTGTGTATTATACGCCACTCACTCAAAATTACGCTGTGTAAAACTCAAGAACAAATTGGTTTCTTCGTTAGTTTCTTTCAGCTTAGCCTGAGACAAGAAAAAGACCAGTGCAGAATAGATAAGAATATATATAATTTGGGCTATATATTTGCACCTAAAAGGGAGGGTATAGTATTTGGACAGTTTGAAGTCAGAAAACAATTCTTACTTCATGATATATAGAATAATTATACCTAACACATTTTGCATGCATACCCGTTATGCTTTACCCCCTCCCCCGCCCCTAATGTGCAAATATATGGTTTAAATTGTTCCTTTAAGTAACGAAGAACTCGATTTGTTCTCGAGTTTTACACTTCGTAAACTTGAGTGAGTGGCGTATAATACACAAGTCCCGGAATTTTTATTGGAGAGAGAACCGGATATCTCGATATTATTTAAAAACGATCGGAAATTTAATTTAAAAAAAAGTTTTTTTAACTGAAAGTAAGGAGCAACATCAAAACCTAAAACGAACAAAAATTATTACGTATATAAAAAGGGTTGCCTCCTCCTTCAGACCTCGCTCTTAAGGTAAAGTGTTTTTTTTTTTTTTAATTTAAAAACAAAGCTTCTTAATCTAATTAAAATGTCATTGTGTTTCAGGAATTGTTCTTAAAGAATTAGGACAAAAAGTCAAAACTTTAGCGTAAAGAGCAAGGTCTTGTGGAAGGGACAAATCCTTTCATTCTACTGTCCCTAGTCCTGTTTGTCATCTCCATCGTGAGAATTCTCTCCCTTTGTTTTTTAGTAAAATGCCACTTTAAGAGGGTTATTTAGTTCCGTTATTCAGAACATCACCGTACAGTTTATAATATCAATTTATTGATATTACAATTATGGTCTGTTCTCAAAACAAATGACCAGAACCGAACAAAACAAGTGCTTTTTTGTATGAGAGGGAAAAGCAACCATTAAAATGTACTAAAGTTAATTTTCTGCTAAAGTTAAATTAAGGTTAAACTTCGCCTTTATTTACAATCTATTAGAATATAACGAATAGCGTTTGATTTAATTAAAGGGAAGTTTTGAGCTGAAAGTTGTGTTGTATCCAAGTTAAACTTTATTGTAGAAAGCAGAGGGCTGAGACGACTAGCAGTGCCCTTACATTTACGTTATTGTCTCTTTGTTTTAAGTTTTGACTTGGCTGTTTTTTTTTCTATAAGGAAAATTATTTTTCAACGAGTTTGGATTAAATTATTTCTCAATTCCAAGTATTTAATGAAAACTTGATACCGCGTTTCTTGAAAACTAAGATTTAATTGTTTTCGATTCTTTCCTAAATGGTCTTCCTGGAATTTTATAAAAGCTTTTGAGGAGTGTATTCGAGTTAAAGTGCATGATCAACGGAACACGAACATGAAGTCACCAATAGAAAGAGAAATAATGGGTTTGGGCCTTTTCAACATTTGTAGCAGTTTTGACCTAGTTGTTTTTATGGTAGAATAAAACGTGGTTAGGATTGGTTTGGTATACAAAAACAGAAACCGGTTAGTGCTTAGCCTAGCCTTAAAGTGAAATTTCATTGAGAAAATCTTTATCTTCAGGGCAGACGATATAAAATCATGACGGCAGAATAATAATTAATAGCTATGAGATTAGCTTACTATCAACAACCCGTCCGTTAATTTGTTAAAAGAAAGAAAATAATCATTTGTTTTGAAAATGTTAAAAATATTTGTTTTATTAATTTTGACAGGAAAGTGGTCATAGGCGGAATTCCTCAAATTCTAACTAGTAGAACAGTTCAAGTAATCTCAGAGATTTTGAACTTAAAAAAAAAAAAAACAGTTTGTTTTTACCATCCCTTCTTCCAGAACTACCGTTACCAATCTTCTAATAATAGCTTCAAAAGTAGATACAGCCCCGTAGGTTGCAGATTCACCTACTGCAAAATGGGTTGCCAAAGTGGGAATCGTGAATCATAATAGCCTAAATTTAAGAGGAAACTGGTCTTTAAAAATATTAAATAAAAAAACTAGTTTTTTTCCACCGATAGTAAGGAGCAGCATTAAAACTTAAAACAAACAGAAATTATTAAGTATATGAGGGGTTCGCCCCCTCGTCAATACCTCACTTTTTCCGCTAAAGTTTGAATTTTGTTCTAGTTCTTTAAGAATGACCCCTGATTCGCAAAGGCCTTTTAATGAGAATAAATTGCTCTTTTGAAAGCACTAAAAATACTTTAGCGTATAGAGCGAGGTATTGACAAGGGGGCGAACCCCCTCACATACGTAATAATTTATGTTTGTTCTAAGTTTTAATGTTACTCCTTACTTTCAGTTGAAAAAACTTGTTTTTTTAATTTAATTTCTGATCGTTTTCAATAATACTGGGAAAACCGGTGCCTGCTTCATGGAAAATTCTTTTCCCCCGTGAGAAATTCATCCATGGAAAGAATCTCCCACGTATCCCCCTCCCCCAGACAACCCTACCACTTACCGGAAAAATCCCCCCTAAAAACGTTTGTAAACTCCCTAATAACCAATACTATATGGAAACAATTGGCGAAGCTCATAACTTGCAGTTCTTTCCCCGAGGACTGTTGGGGATTAAGTCGTCCTCAGAGACATAGCTATTAGATTTTTCGACGATGCTGAAAAAATGGATATCTCAACATTTTGATACGTTGACTTTGGGAAAAAAATGAGCGTGGGTGGGAGCCTAGTTACCCTCTGATTTTTGGTCACCTAAGAAGGGCGGTAAAAATTTTAACTTCAATTTGAATGAAGCCTCCTGCGACATTCTAGGACCACTGAATCGATACGGTCACCTCCGATAAAAAAAAATAACACGCATCCGTTATCTTTCTTCTGGCAAAAAAACGATTCATTTTTTTGCAGATAGGAGCTTTAAACCTTTTTTCTGATACGCTGAATATGACGGTGGGATTTCCATTACGATTCTATGACTTTTAGGGGGTATTTCCCACTATTTTCTAAAATGAGGCAAATTTTCTGAGGCTCTTATTCTTTGATGGGTAAGATTAAAGTTGATTAAACTTATATATTTAAAATCAGCATTAAAATGCGATTCTTTTGATGTAACTATTGGTATAAAAATTCCGTTTTTGTTCGTTACCTCGAACTGTTTGGTTAAACCCACTGGAATATAACCCACATTGAAAACGAGATATATGTATTTGAAAACTGGCCAAAGTTTCCATATAGGTTATGCATACAGTAAAAGATTAAAACTTTTGTCAATTTTTCAAATATTTGCATTACGTATTTTAATAAATATAAAACAGTTCGTGGTAACGAACTGTAGTAAGGAGCTACCCGGCTCAATAGTAACCAAAACTCTAAAAAATGGAGTTTTGTTAGCAATAGCTACATCAAAAGAATCGCATTTTAATGCTGATTTTAAATACATAGTTTAATCGAGTTTAGTCTTACCCATCAAAAGTTACGAGCCTGAGAAAATTTGTCTTATTTTAGAAAACAAACACCCCCTAAAAGTCATAGAATCTTAACGAAAATCACACCATCAGATTCAGCGTGTCAAAGAACCATACTGTAGTAGTTTCAAGCTCCTATCTACAAAAATATGGAATTTTGTATTTTTTGCCAGAAGGCATATCACGGATGCGTGTTTATTTGTTTGTTTGTTTTTTGTGTTTTTTTTTGTTTTTTGTTTTTTCCCAGTGGTGATCGTATCGACCCTGTGGTCCTATAATGTTGAAAGAGGGCTCATTCTAACGGAAACAAAAAGTTCTAGTGCCCTTTTTAAGTGACCAAAAAAATTGGAGGGCACCTAGGCCCCCTCCCACGCTAATCATTTTCCCAAAGTCATCGGATCAAAATTCTGAGATAGCCATTTATTCAGCATAGTCCAAAAACCTTGTAACTATGTCTTTGAGAACGACTTAATCCCCCACAGTCCCCGTGGGAGGGGCTGCAAGTTACAAACTTTGACCTGTGCTTACCTATACTATTGGCTATTGGGAAGTGTACAGACGTTTTCACAGGGATTTCTTTTGTTGGGGGGGGGGGAGTTGTTAAGAAGAGGGGGATATGTTGGGGGAACTTTCCATGGAGTAATTTGTCATGGGGGAAGAAAATTCCCATGAAGGGAGCGCAGGATTTTCTAGCATTATTAAAAAAACAATAAAAAAATAAATATGAAAAAGTTTTTTCATCTGAAAGTAAGGAGCAGCGTTAAAACGAAAAAAATTACTACGCATATGAGGGGATTCGTCCCCTCCTCAATACCTCACTCTTTAAGCTAAAATATTTTTAGTAATTTCAACTATCTATTCTACGACCTTTGTGATTCAGGGGTCATTCTTAAGGAATTGGGACAAAACTTAAGCTTTGTTGTAAAGAGCGAGGTACTGCCGAGGGGATAAACCCCCTCATATACGTAATAAAACATACGAATACAAAAGTTCGTTACGTAAGCTAATTCGTAAGTTACGTATATCTTTTACTAATAAAAACGTTTGTAAAAAATTAAATGTTCTAGTTGCCTTTTTAAGTAACCAAAAAACTGCGGGGGTGGCGACTAGGCCTCCTCCACCGCTCCTTTTTTCCCAAAATCATTCGATCAAAACTATGAGAAAGCCATTTAGCCAAAAAAATAAATATGCAAATTTCGTTTTAATTATTCATCTGCGGAGAGCCAAAATCAAAACATGCATTAATTCAAAACGTTCTGAAATTAAATAAAAAAAAAACAAGTTTTTTTAACTGAAAGTAAGAAGCGACATTAAAACTTAAAACGAAAAAAAATTATTGCGTATATAAAAAGGGTTGCCTCCTCCTTCAGACCTCGCTCTTTAAGGTAAAGTGTTTTTTTTTGTAATTTAAAACAAAGCTTCTTATTCTAATTAAAATGTCATTGTATAATTGGAATGGATCCGCCCTATTAGGGGGGGGGGGGTAATTTTGAAAAATTTGAAAAAATGACGTATTTTTAACTTACGAAGAAGTGATCGGATCTTCATGAAACTTCATATTTAGAAGGACCTCGTAACTCAGATCTCTTATTTTAAATCTCAAACGGATCTAGCGTAATAGGGGGGCAGTTGGGGGGACTGGAAATCTTAGAAAATACTTAAAGCGGTGAGATCAGGATGAAACTGGATGGGAAGAATAAAAACCTGTCTAAGATACGTGACCGACAAAACCGGACCGGATCTTCTCTCTTTGGTGGAGCTGGGGGGGGGGGGGTAATTTTGAAAATTGAGGTATTTGTAACTTACGAAAGGGTGACCAGAGCTTAATGAAACTTGATATTTAGAAGGATCTTGGGCTTTAAAGCTCTAATTTTAAATTCCGACCAGAATCTGTGACATTGGGGGGAGTTGGAGGGGGAAACCGGAATTCTTGGAAAACGTGAAAATTGTGGTATTTTAATCTTACGAATAGGCGATTGGATCTTAATGAAATTTGATATTTAGAAGGAATTCATGTCTCAGAGCTCTTATTTCAAATCCCGACCAGATCTTTTGACATTGGGGGGAGTTGGAGGGGGAAACCTTGGAAAACACTTGGAGTGGAGGAATCGGATGAAGCTTGGTGGATAGAATAAGCAAATGTCCTTGATACGTGATTGTCGGAACCGTACTGGATTTGCTCTGTTTGGGGGAGTTGGGGGGAGGGTTCAGTGATTTGGCGAGTTTGGTGCTTCTGGACGTGCTAGGACGAGGAAAATTGGTAGGCGTGTCAGGGAGCGGCACAAATTGACTTGACAAAGTCGTTTTCCCAGATTCGACCATCTGGGGGACTAAAGGGAGAGGACAAATTAGAAAAAATTAGGTATTGATAACTTACGAGTGGTTGATCGGATCTCAATGAATTTTGATATTTAGAAGGACATCGTGACTCAGAGCTCTTATTCTATTCCTGACCAGCATTAAGCCTCTTATTTTCCTTTTAAATCCATCTATTGATTCATAGAATTTTGTTAGAGCTCATACCATATGAGTTCTTGGCTCTTAGCTCTTCTTGCCTCGTCACAAGTGCCATATGAGCTGTTAGCTCTTGTTTTACAAGGAATGGTCGCAAAGGATGCATGTTTATTTCTGTGTGCGTTTGTTTGTTGTTTTTTTTTCTCAGGAGTGATTGTATCGAGCCATTGGTTCTAGAATAGCGGAAAAACACTTGTTATAAAGAAAACTTAATGTTCCACTAACCTTTTTGATATCCAGAAAAGATTGCGCCGTAACAAAGTAGTAATTTTTGCTGTTTTTGCGGCCTAAAACAAAAATTTTTGCCTAAAGGATGGATTCAAATTCTAGTATAAACAACCCATTGGAATTTATCAAAAAGCATATATTGAGGTTTTCATTTTCAGAGACAGGAATGCCTTATGCTGGCGCATTCATAGAAGATCGTCATTCCAAATCTTTGGCGGGTTTATCTATGGCATTCACTTGACACCTTAATTCTTATTTCGATGGTTTTTATACATTAAGTTTCTCTCAGAATGGTCGGAAGGTCCAATAAATATGCTTTTGTTTTCGGTTACATTTCTTCATCCTTTCTGTTCCTTAAAAGTTTGACCTATTGCTTGACTTCATTTTCTGCCTATCTCATGACTTGATTTTGCTGTTCGATTTTCCTAAAAAAAATATTTGATTTTTATTTTTAATTCATGAACGGAAAAAGGGAATTTTTAAAGCAATTTTAAGCAAAGTCGAGTTTCAAAATGCTTTTACACCAACCTTAACACTTATTTTAATAATATAAGAAGGTAAGAATGCTGATGTAGTAGTTTGTTTACAAGGGGATTCATCCATCAAGATTACCCAACTATCCCCTACTATATTTATTAGTTGATAATTACTTAAGCTGTTTTATTCCAAAAATCATGTGAAAAATGGGCAGCAATTAAACAAAATGCCTTTCTTGAAGAACAAAATTTGACATACCTAAGGAATAGTGGAGTTAGGCTGATGATTTTTTTGCTTGACTTATCACTGAGTATTGCATCACATATCTTTATTTTATAGTGTACGTGACAAAACGAGGAATACTAGAAGAGGCAGCAGAAATTTTCAGAGCAAAGCTGGAAGATCATGGAAAAAAGCCTTTCGAGAATTCTTTAAGCGCTCGTCTACCAAAGCCCCATCAACTGGATTGTCTGTTAGAAGACAGCCGTCCACTAGCAGTGCTGCCAGCTCTTATTCAACTTTTAGAGGTTAGTTTCAATTATGTTCCGGTTACTAAACAAAGGTTGGATAATATTTCGTTCCTTATGTTTTAAAAAGGGGGCTTATAGATTCGCTTGTCTAATAATCGGTATTTGAAAATCTTATGACAGACCATTTGGATTCAGTATGACATGCAAGATGTGCATAGCGATGAATACAGTGTTTTGGAATAGGGAGGGGGGACGAGGTGATTGATACTGGTCTTTTGCTCAGCAGGTTCGTATAAATGTAAGTCAAGATTGCCCTAAAGTAAATCTATACCCAACCCAGAAGGGGATCTGCACAGTGGATCTGTTACTGAGTGTGCATTGGTATATTAAGACAATGGGACTTTTTTAATGCTGAGTTTTTCATTTTCATGTTTGCAAAAATTCTTTAAAATTACTTGATAAAGACAGAATCTTTGCAAGACATAATCTTCAGACGGCATAAAATTTGCTCGTGAAAAGTATCCATAACATGAAAAACTATTAGTCTTGCTTAGATATTAAACAAAGACAACTTTTTTTCAATTGGAAGTGAAGAACGACATTAAAACTTAAAATAAACAAAACTATTCCTTATATGAGGTAAGCTACTCCCTCCCCAATTTCTGATATTTACGCTGTAGTTGGAATTTTCGCCTTCAACGCTTTAGGAAGAATTTTTCAAACACATGGGTAAATGAAATGGAATAAAAACTATTTTTCTCAATGTCCGAAGAATGGATGAGGTAATTGATATGCATTTGCTTTCAACTCGTACAATTTTTGTACTCACTCTTTTAAATAAAGTACTATTTAACTTTAGCACAGAAAGGCCAGAGTTGAAGAGGGATCAGGTCCCTAATGTAAGGAATTATTTCTGTTTATTTTAAATTTCAATGTTCCTCTTTATTTCCATATAAAAAAAAACTTGTATTTTTATTTAATTTACGTTGCCCTAAATGTAAGGAGGGTGACTACCCCCTCAGACCGTCTTAAATCAAAGTTTTGATTTTGCACAAAAATACTTCGAGAAAAGAAAAGCTCATTTTGCGTCTTTGTCTTTTCGAAATAAAAATATAATGTTTTTTCGAAATAAAATATAATTTTCCAAAATAGACATTAGTCTCCACAATAAAATGAAAGATTTTCTACCCTCAGCACCCACACTCTACGCTTTATCATAAATTCATCTATATTTGTATGTATTCTTTTTAACAAAGGGAGATCAGAGGTTAAATCTGTGTTCAAGTGAGTACTTATTCACTTCATCTAAAGCGTCTTTCCTAGAAAGTGTGAAAACATGGGGTTAAGATATTATTTTGGCGATTAGGTTCTCCTCTTCAAAAAGAGAATCCATTTGCAAACACTCTAAAACATAACGTGTAACTATGCGATATTGTATAGCCATCAGTTATATTGGATAAATGGTTTATTTTTATGGACTGTGTTTGTGTTTAGAGAAGAATGGCTTACTTCTGAAACTAGGAGTCTATATAGATATCCTTTCAATGGTTCTCAGAATTTTTTCTTGATAATAAATTGGCCCCTTTCGGGCCAAAAAGGATGTTTTATATGTCAAAATGCTTGAATGTGGCACTTTCCTGAGGTGTGATCTTCTTTGTTAATATTTGTTACTGCGAACTGTTTGATCCTGCGCTCTCTTAAATTTGAGAATTTTACGATTCCCCTCTTCAGCCCTCCTTCTTTACCAATTCAAACTTAATATTCATATAACAGTGTTTCGGGAATGATCGTGTACTAAAGAATAATAAATTGTATTCAAATATTTATTAGGGGTGGTATGTAATATCAAGAACGAATTATGCGGCCACATATATCACGTTCTTTCTAAAGTTTCTTTTACTGATAACTCCTAATACGTTCAGAATATGTTAATAAGTTTTGATGACGTTAAGCGTAATAATTGTTAAACATTAGGAATCAACAGAAAAATTCAAGTCATTTAATGTACAGGCTGTTTTCAAAGTTCTGCTCCTTATAGTTTTTCTTTCACAAGCCTATTATATGCCTAAGAAGGAAAGAAATACGAAAAGAAAAAAACTTTGACGCGAGGATAGAAAACGATAATGGCAATAAAACCCAGATAATACCTATAGTTTACCTTGTTTTTTTTTTTGCTTTTCTCCTCTGAGCCTACCGTACCTTAATCGATTTTGGATGTTTAGAAAACTTTTGATATCACTTCGCCTTTCTAGAACTCATTGCCATAAAGGAATGCCTATTTGATTACTAGAACAGATATACTTGTTTTGAAAAATATACTTGTTTCACTTGGCGCTGCCGATGCACTATCAAAAGCATTTTAGGTCAGCGCTATAATGTAGCGTTTAGGGTATTTAGATTAAGCCCTGCTTTTAAAATTCTTTATGCTTATAAAAGTCATAATAGTTACCATCATTATCATATTATAACAGATTCAAGTAATATAACTCAGGAATGCTCCTTATGTTTGGAACATACAGCCTACCTGCGTAACCCTCCTAGTCTTCCTGTTTTCAAGCTAAGGTGAAAGTAGTTCCCTTTACCTAAAGAGAAATTTTTGTGAGTAACCCGCTCTATGTAGTTATTTTACTTAAATTAATATTCTCCCGTTTTCTTTTCCTTTTTATTTCAATTTTTTGTACGAGTGATTATAATTAAATACTGTAGCCTAATATTTGTCCTTTCAAGTTTCACTACCTTGGTTGGCATGAGAAATGCACATTGTGTTTTATTTTATTTATGAATTTGTTGTTGGTGTAATAGAATGGAGCTTCCAGAATTTTCTCCTCTATGCTCCATTATTTATGAATTAATTCTGCCACCTTTTTATTTCTTAAGTGAAAATAAAAATAGATGGCTCTAAAATACGATGTAGAGATAAAACAGCAGGTGATGTATAGGATCATTATAGAATTTGGGATCCATTTTCACGAGGGTGAGCTCGTGTTCGCCTCCCATCCTCGTGAACACAATTATTTGTTCAATAAAAATGTGGATTTTTCCATGCAGTTCTACTCAGGTCGAAAGGCAGAGTTGAACTAAGGCTCTTTAACAATTTCAACAAGAGATGGATTAGAGCAGGATAAAAGCAAAAACATACTTTCATTGCAAAAATCAAATACGAAAACACAAATACGCATCAATAATGGTTAGTTCAGACGCATTGGGGCGCCATTTTCAGGGGTGCCAATTCACAAAAATTTAAGCAGGGCAAGGATTATTTTTGTTATTTTTCTTTTAATGGATATACAAAAATTCAAAATCTAGTAAGGGCTAAAAACCATGGGTAATAAAATCTATGGTAATGAAAGTATGGCGTTACTTGTATATAATCTAATAGTATAGAAGATGGAAGGTATGATTTAACCAAAATAGTTTATGAAGTAGAAGGAGATGCTTTGGGGATGAAAGTTGGAAAAAAACACCTTGGAATATTTCTGAAAATCCATTAAAGATTGACATAAGAAAGAAGTGTTTTGTAAAAGAAGTACCCGAATGGTAAATCTTTTGAGAATAAAAAGGGAGGAAAAGAGAACATTAAAGTGTCAATTGAGTAAACGGGAAACAAAGGCTTCAGATAAAACAGTGGAGAATGTAGAATATAGAGGCAGACAGCCTAACTGTAAAATAATGCGTTTCCTTGCTAAGAAATCAGTGGGAAGTAGCCAGTCCAGACTTTTCCAGTTAGTTATAGGAACAGTGTTAGATTAGTGATACAGAGAACCTCAAGAAGACATGAATAGAACAGCTTTGAGAGTACCAATAAATTTTACTAAAGTTGCAGGAAATAAAGAAGAAAATAATGTCTGAGTTTTTGATACTCTAGAAGTGAAAGAAGATTTATTTAATAAGAATTTGGAGATGGCATTGAAAAGAAAACTACTAAGGCTGTGGATTCTGATAGTATGGTAAATGAGTTTTTGGAAATATGATGGCTACGGAGCAAGAGACAAGATACTGACAATTTCCGATCTGATCTTAGATAAATTGGAAGTGCCTTGTGATTTTAGGAAAATTTTAATTAGCTTATTTTGTAAAAAGAAAGTGATTAGAACTAATATATTGATCAAAGAGGGCTTGGTTTTATTAGGAAGAAGAGTGCATTGATGATGCTTATTATACATATAGATGGTGTAGACTAAGTTTAAAGACCTCAACAATGTGGTTTTGGGAAAGGGAGGTTTTGGGAATGTATCCTAATTTTAGGATACATTGTTCAGGGCAAAAAAGTAGTTTTTCCATGTTTCATCCTAGCGATTCATAATTCATTCTAGGAAATTTAAAACTTAATCCCAAGATGATACTTTCCTTTAAACAATAAAAAACCATTGAATCATTCGTGTGTGATAAATATTATATCCGCAAATGGTTATTTTATTTTCTGAGTATTTTTAAATTGATCCTCTACATGTTTAAACAGAGGAAGTTCAACAAGAGCATCTAGAAAACTAAAATGGCAACGGCACTGTGTGTTCTTTTTTGCTGTTGAAATAAGATAGAAAGAATAAAACAGATATTTCAGATGTCTTTCCCAAAAGCAGGTCGTTCCCGAATAGGGTAAAACGATGTAATAAGGAAAAATTTAAGGAGAATGAGAGCCTCTTGGGAGGATGAAAAAAGGAAGGTTCTGAAAAGATTGGGATGGATGAGGAGCGTGCATAGGTATGTTGGCATCAAGCGACTTGGTGCTGCAGTGAGTTGTTGGTAGTAGTAGTAGTAAATATCTTCTGGAACTATCTAAGGATGATTTTAGGTGCTCGTTGAAACGACCATACATCAAACAATAAGTTTTGCGAAAAATATGGTTCAAAGGCGTTGTATAAGTTGACAACGAAAAGAAGCTGAAGAACACCAAGTCTGGTTTTAGAGATAGGTTTTTAAGGATACTGTCACTGTTTTCAACGTGAAATACAAGTTTTCTAAGGTAAAATACCACTACTACTAATAATGATAATAACACACCGCAGCACCAAGGTGCCTCAGGCTAACACAGCTATGCACACTCCTCTTCCAGCCTAGTCTATTCAAAGCCTCTCTCTTTACACCCTTCCAGGAAGTTCTCATTTTCTTTAAATCTTTCTTTATGACATCCTCCCACCCCAACTGTTGACGATATTCTTTCAGTTTAGCCCTAGACGGTGGGCCGAAAATTACTATCTTTGGCAATCTGCCATCTTTCATCTGCAGAACGTGCCCTAGCCATTTCAACCTTTCCCTCATTATAGCCCTAGAATCCGTAATTGAACTACACTTTTCATACAGCCTACTGTTTGAAATACGGTGAGTCAGCCGGGTACCCAGAATAATCCGTAGGCAATTTCTCTGGAAAACATCTAGCAAATCTTCATCCGGTTTTCGGAGCGCCCATGCTTCAGAGCCATATTTGACTACTGTCATCATTGTAGCTTTTAATATTCTAATCTTAATTTGCAGACTTATCTTCCTTGCAGCTTTTGTTAACTGTGAAAAAACACCCTCAGCCTTGGCTATTCTGCTTTTAACATCTTCACTGCTCTCACCGTCTTTATTGATAATTTTAATTAAAAGCAGTAACCACCGAACGTTATGAATAACATAGTGTTCTATGGATTTTTTGTTGACCAAAATTAAATAATTTTTCGAGTTCATTTGCAATACATTTGCAGAATTGTCAGCAAATGAACTAGGACAACTTCTGTAATCATTTTGAGACGATCTGATTTGTTTATTGCGGTTCATGCTAAGTACTTCTAATATCTCCTTGTTGATCATTGGTTCTTCAGTATTGTGCTATTTATAATATTCTATGTTCACCACCTTTAATGGAAACCATTTTTAGTCAGTTCCCTTTCTCAAAGGGAACGTTTTACGCTTATGTTTTATAACGCTTATAAGCGTTGTTTACGCTTATCTTGGCCATGTTGTATTTTCAAGATCTCCTGTAAGGTTGTTAGTAAAATCACATTAAAAATTGCCATTATATCTTGAAAGTTTTCAAGTTTAAAATAACGACCTCATTCTTAAAACATTTTTGACAAAATCCTCAGAGGTGCCGGGGAGCTCCACACTGAGGTGAGGGGAAGTCCTCCCCCCATGTATTTTACAATTGTGCTGTCTATCTGTATCTTTCAGATCCTTGACAGTTTTATCAATAGCCTTTATCTCCCATCTCCTCAATTCAAACATTAATTCAGTCTCTGTATCCCTTACTTCCTTTTTATTTTCAACGGGTCTATCGCTCAGGAACTTCTTATGCATAACGCTTCTCTATTCTGCCAAGGTTTGAGCTTTCTTACTAATATTCCAAGTTGTTGTTCTACTTATCCTCATCAGAGCATCGTCTGCTAATTCACAAATTTTTTGATAAAACCATTCCTTCCATCTTCTAAATGATCAAATCCTAAACTCACTGATTTCATGTTTAGCTGGTCTTGGAATGTTTTCCACCAATCTTCAAACTCGCTCCTAACTTTCTATAGACAAAATTTTTCTCTTAGTTTAATTTTTTTTACATGCATATTGGTCATATTTGGAGGAGTAATATTGTCTGTTAAGTTTTGCTACGAATAAAATTTAATGTTTATTAATAGTAGAAGTCTGGTACTAGAAATTGCGTTTTCAGATGTTGGAGAATCTCAAGTAGTTGTCAAAAGATGTCGTCAGTTCCTCAATGTCGCCCAATATATTATATCCCATTAATCAGCAAGTGCAGATTTGTTATCAGCCAGTCAAAAGAGTTAGGCCTGCACCAACATTTATGCGTACAAGGGGGTAAAGGATTTTCGGATGGGGGTTTTCAAGCTCTGTGCTTACGGCCCTACAGTCATGTAAATTTGAAATTTCTGCTTGACTGTGACCCTTAAAAGGATTACCTTTGCCTCATTTCATGTCATCGATCTTGGGTTATGAGTTTCCAAAGCTCCTAACAAATTCAGTTCAAAAACATTTATATTCGTTAGTCAAAATGTTAATACCGTAGCTTTCTTCTTGGTCCTAACGTTACCATAATATTACAGACCTTTAAATCAAATGTGTTAGTTCCTCGAAATATAATTTAAAGAACTAACACATTAGATAATTACTAAATAACAACAATCATTATTTTATATGTTATTTAGGCATACCAGTGTTTGTATTTATGGATTTATTGTGTGCCACTAATATCATCTAGCTGTGAATGAGAGTTAATTTATGTATGTTTTCATTTTGCCCCTCTAATTTTATTTTTAATAAGCTAAGACACTTTGAAGCTATCCCATTTTTTACGAACGGAAGGGGGCAAGAGTGAAGGCTACGCCATCTCAAGCAATGTACTTGTTAGTTTGGGCTATTATCACGTTACTTAATGGCAACTACATAAAAAAAAACTAGTTTTTTTTAACTGAAAGTAAGGAGCGACATTAAAACTTAAAACGAACAGAAATTACTCCGTATATGAAATGGATAGTCCCCTCCGCAATCCCTCGCTCTTTACGCTAAAGCTTTTAATTGTTTTAATAAGCAGAATTGTGGCAAAGAGTCAAACGTTAGCGTAAAGAGCGAGAGATTGCGGAGGGGACAATCCATTTCATATACGGAGTAATTTCTGTTCGTTTTAAGTTTTAATGTCGCTCCTTACTTTCAGTTAAAAAAACTAGTTTTTTTTTATGTAATTTCTGAACGTTTTTGAATTAATGCATGTTTGATTTTGACTCTCCACACGTAAACTATTCAAATGAAATTTGCATATTAATTCCTTTTTTGGCTAAATGGCTTTCTCTTAGTTTTAATCATACGATTTTGAGAAATATGGGATGGGGAAGGAGGCCTAGTTGCCATGCAATTTTTCGGTTACATAAAAAGGCAACTATTAATTTTAATTTTAACGAATTTTTTTATTAGCAAAAAATATACGTAACTTTAGAATTAACATACGTAACAAACTTTTATATTCTTTAATTTTTATTATGTATATGAGGGGGTTTGTACCCTCGTTAATACCTCCTTCTTTACACTAAATCGTAAGTTTTGTCCCAATTCTTTAAGAATGACCCCTGAATCAGAAAGGCCGTAGAATAAATAGTTGAAATTACTAAAAATACTTTAGCATAAAGAGCAAGGTATTCATCTCCTCCTAAATACCTCGCTCTTTATGCTAAAGTATTTTTAGAACCCCTCATATGCGTAATAATCTCTGTTTGTTTTAAGTTTCAATGCTACTTCTTCCTTTCATTTGAAAAAACGTTTTCATGTTTATTTTTCATTGTTTTCTTATAGTAATGCTAGAGAATCCTGCGCCCTTTTCATTGAATTTTTCTTCCCCCATGACAGCCGGGTCGCTCCTTACTACAGTTCCTTACCATGAACTGTTTGATTATATGTCATAAATAAGAATTTGATGAGTGAGACCAGTGGAAGGGAGAGAGAGGTAATATTCACTAGGTGACATCAACAAATTATTCTTTGAAGCATAAGTGTTTGGAAAAATAGGTGTCACCCGGAAATGCGATATACTTGCCCAATTTGCGGTGATCTTGATGGGCTGAACCATTTTCTTTTCAGGTGTCAGGGGCTAAATGAGCTAAGAGGGAGCTTTCTTGGTGTGGGTGGTCGCGAGCCCCTTCTTGGAACTTTGAAGTCGACGTCGAAAATAAATATAGTAGCAGTGGGAAATTTTGTCCAGAAGGGTCTTATTATTCGAAAGTCGATTGTTACATAATTTAGTTTGTTTGTTGTTGTATACGTATTTATACGGCCTAAAAATGGCTTTAAATACAGTCATTCATTCTTTCATTTATTTTCTAGTATAAGTACTTTTCGGCTTATTCTCTAGGCTGGAACCGTAGCATTTCTGTGAAAATTATTTTTTTTTCCAATTTTCCCTAGTAATTTACTAGTGGTTAAGCAGGGGGGGGGGATTTGCTCCGTTCTTCTCGATGACTTCTCTGTTATTTTGATTGAACTTTTGTATCTTTAGAAAAGGGATGACATGCGAGTCAAAAATTTTATATTGGGTCAGGAAAAGACAATTCTTTATACAATTCTTTTGATAAAACAAAAGAAAATTAAAAATTCTTTTCATAGTCAGTCACCTACATCTAAATAGGCTATTATCTTCTCCCTAAAATTTTAATTTACTAAAAAAAAGAATATTGACTACCTTATATAAAGCATCTTCGCTGTCTTTCATTCCCGCATCCCAAGGCAAGAATCTGTTTAAACAAAAAACAAATTAGGTGGAAGAAAATAAACGCTATTGAGGTAGCGTTTTTCTGCCTCAATTGAGGTCCAAAAGAAAGGAAATACTTCCCGAAAAAGGACAAAAACAAAGTAACTAATTGTCGTGGGGATACATTATGTAAGAAAATAAGTTATAAGGAAATTTAAATAAGGACGTAAAGATTTGTGGCTAATCATTTTTCTGGGCATGTTTCTTTCTTGGATTTCAATACACATTGTTTTTTTTTTCGATTAAAATGGTTTCTTGTAAATCTTATTATCTATCATCTCGAACAGACAACCTTGCTACAGAAAATGTGACAGCTTAGGCTTTAGCCCACAGGTTCACGTGTTTCCTGAAAGTGAATATGCGTGTAAAAATACCCGTTAATCAGCAATGGGAATTATTACTTCTTTTGGTATGTTGCTTCTGTTGGATTATAGCATGCCCATATAAGGACGTAGGTTGGTTTTTCAGTGCCTAGAGACGATTTCAGTTTTGCCCCTCTACCTGTTAACAGGGTAAGTGAGCCTATCGTACATGAAATGCATGGTAGATATATTACCTAATATCTGTGCCCCAACAAATCCAGCGTCTGAGGACACATGTACCTCCAGATAAGCCACTGTACCTATATACTTCTACTGCTGTGTCTGGAAGGCATTACGTTTTTTTGTTTTCTTTTTTTGAGACTTACATCCCACACTTTAAGCTGAAAACGGGACTGATTGATCTGAATCGTTTTTATGTTGAAATTAATCATTTTTACGCAACTCTTAGAAAGGTGATATCAGCTTCGCCTCTCACAGATACAATCTGTATTGGCTTTACTCTAATTAGGTTTTCAAGTCTTTTATGACTTCGAACAAATTTTTCATTTTGATCGGACCGGTTTTGATTTCGGTTACGCCTTTGTCCGAAATGCTTAGGATTTTGTTTGTTTTTGTCTTTGTTTGTTTGTGTTTATCTTAAAATTGCTGGCTTACTTTCCCGCTTTAAGGAATACTTTGGAAACAAAGTATGAGAGTCTCAGGATTCCATGTTATCTCCCACATTGTCTATCTGATTCACCTATTTTTGCATTTTTTAAACTTGTGTAGCCTACCCCCTCAAAATAAATGCCTGTGTACTTGCTTTATATATATTGTTTATTTAGTTTATTTTTTATAAACTGTTAATTGTTTGCTGTCATAAAGTCCTATAATTTTTTTTTTTTGCAACCAAATGCTGTTTGATTTACAAAAACATTGAAATTTTTGCTTATTGAGTGGCCGACACTTGGTATTCACTATTTGGATACAGAGAAAAACTAGCTTATAACGGAACAGTTTATTGAGCAGTATGGTTTTAAACGAAAGTCATTCGTCAATGTTTCGTGGGGAAAGGTGAGGGATACGTCAGAGGGTTTTTCTCTCCTAGGGAACCCGTTGATGGAAGCGGTGACCTTCAAGTTTCAAAATATAATTTTCCTCACAGGGCTGTTTAAAAGGTTTTGGAAAACTCGGCACCCCTTCTCAAAGATCCAAATTTTAGAGTAGTCTGTAAATAATGTGGAAGTGTCTCGGACAACTAAGTATTTTTTTTAATATTTGCCTCCAAATTTTAGGGTGCAAATTTTTTGCACCCTAAAAAAAGATAAAAGTTTCCTAGCTGCCCTGGCAGGGTACACAAGAAGTGATTAAGTGATAACAATGCCCCATTTCAATCTTTAGTTATTCTGTCTAAAAATAAAGTATAGTTCGTATTCTCTTTTTTACTATGTTTCAGGTCATTTAAAAACTCGAAAAAAATACGAACAGTACAAAAAGGAGGTAATTTATACAATATTATAGGGAACTATTGAGAAAATTGTTTACATGCCTAACTCCCAGCTGCCTTTACAAAACCATATCTAGGATTCAATTTGCACCTAATTGTCATTGTCTCAAGGGGGAAGCGCTTGCTTCATCTAAGATATAATGCTACTCACTAAAGTCCTAGAAAAACGAGAAAATATTAATGGACATATGGGATTGCCCACCTCCACTTAGATTTTGAAATACCTTATTTTCTAACTATTTTCATTGAAAAAAAAAAAAAAAAAACAGGAGCTAAGAGCTCATATGGCACTTGTGACGAGGCCGGAAGAGCCAAGAGCCAAGAGCTCATATGGCATGAGCTCTAGAAAAATTATAAGAATTAATAGATTGATTTTAAAATAATATCAGAGGCTTAATGCCGGTTGGGATTTAAAATAAGAGATCTGAGTCACGAGGTCCTTCTAAATATCAAAATTCATTAAGATCCAATCATCCACTCCTAAGTTAAAAAAGCCTCATTTTTTTCTAATTTCTCCTCTCCCTTCAGCCCCCCAGATGGTTGAATTGAGGAAAACGACCTTATGAAGTCAATATGTGCAGCTCCCTGACACGCCTACCAATTTTCATCGTCCTAGCACGTCCAGAAGCACCAAACTCGCCAAAGCCCTGAACCCCGAACTATAACTCCCCCAAAAAGAGCAGATCCAGTCCGGTTACGTCAATCACGTATCTATGACATTTGTTTATTCTATCCACCAAGTTTCATCCCGATCTCTCCACTCTAAGCATTTTCCAAGATTTCCGGTTTCCCCCTCCATCTTCCCCCGATGTCAACAGATCTGGTCAGGACTTGAAATAAGAGCTCTGAGACATGAGTTCCTTCTAAATATCAAATTTTATTAAGATCCGGGCACCCATTCTTAAGGTAAAAATACCTCAATTTTTCTAATTTTTCTAAATTAACACCCCCCAACTCCCCCAAAGAAAACGGATCCGTTCCAATTATGTCAATCACGTATCTATAACTTGTGCTTAATCTTCCCATCAAGTTTCATCCCGATCTCTCTACTCCAAGCGTTTTCCAAAATTTCCGGTTTCCAAGATTTCTGTTTCCCCCCTCCAGACCCCTACGTCCCCGGATCCGAATTGAAAATGGAGCATCTAAGAAGCAAGATCCTTCTATATATCAAGTTTACTTAGGATCCAATCACCTATTGGTAAGATAAAGATACCTCAATTTTCACGTTTTCCAAGATTTCCAGTTTCTCCCTCCAACTTCCCCAATGTCACTGGATCTGGTCGGGATTTAAAACAAGAGCTCTGAAGCACAAGGTCCTTCTAAATGTTAAACTTCATTAAGATCTGATCACCCGTTCGTAAGCTACAAACACCTTATTTTTTCTAAATTTTCCGAATTACCCCCCCCCCTCCAGCTCCCCCAAAGAGAGCGGATCCGGTCCGGTTATGTCAATCACGTACCTCAGACTTGTGCTTATTCTTCCCACCAAGTTTCATCCTGATCTGTCCACTCTAAGCCATTTCCAAGATTTCCGACCCCCCCCCCCCATTAACTCCCCTCAATGACACTGGATCTGGTTGGGATTTAGAATAAGAGATATGAGTTACTGAAATGTCATTAAGATCTGATCACTCCTTCGTAACTTAAAAATACCTCATTTTTTCTAATTTTTCAGAATTAACCATCCCCCCAATTCCCCCATAGAGAGCGGATCCGTTCCGGTTGTATCAGTCATGTATCCAGGACTTTTACTTATTTTTCCCACCAAGTTTCATGTCTATCCACTCTAAGCGTTTTCTAATATTTTAGGTTTCCCCCTCCAACTCACCCCCATGTCACCGGATCCAATCGGGATTTTAAATAATAGCTCTGAGACACGATATCCTTCCAAATATCAAATTTCATTGAGATCCGATCAGCCGTTCGTAAGTTAAAAATACCTCATTTTTTCTATTTTTTCTGAATTAACTGTCCCCCTCCCAGATGGTCGAATTAGGGAAACGACAATTTCTAATTTCATCTGGTCTGGTTCCTGATACGCCTGCCAAATTTCTCGTCCTAGCTTATATTGAAGTGTCTAAACTAGCAAAACCGGGAGTGACAGACACACCGACAGACCGACAGAACTTGCGATCGCTATATGTCACTTGGTAGATACCAAGTGCCATAAAAACTAAAAAAGAACAGAATTGCCTCTCTAAATTTGAAAATACATTTTTATCTCTACATATTTTTGTGAATTGATGCCCCTGGGGTGTAACCTTTGATAAATGACTTTCACAAGCATAGGATTAATTTTTTCTTTGAACTTCTGAAGTTATCTAAATACTCTTTAGAACCTTTCCACTTTGTCTGGATATTATTGATTAAACGATTAAACGGATTAGTTTTAAGCTAATTATTTTGAAGCCATTAATTTGACTAAATCCAGTAGTGAATTAATAAGACAACTTTGTTCTTCAGATCGGCAAACCCGCATTTAAGGCTCACTGCCAAATAACAAAAATCAAGCTGGCTTTAGTTCGTTTTTAGACCTTGACCAATCTAGTTACTGCAGTGCCTGAATGGATACTATTTCGTTAGAAGGGTTATATTTCAGTCTTCTTTTACAATGCATACTTTATCAGAATACACGGCTTGTGTTGTAGTCTTTCGTTAAAGGTGTCAAAAAATTGTGCTTTGAGTGTGACCTTAAAAATTACAGTATAGTAGACACGGAATTTGGCTTAAAATGGATAATGATGGAACTCGAAGAGTAAATTTGGCTTTTAAGTTTTGAAACTACATTCCAATTATGTTATTACACATAAATAACAGGTCTTTTGCATGTGAGCTGTGAAATTACGATTGTGGATAAAATGAGTGCCAAATTTTGTACATAAGGTTTTTTCAAAAGTGCTCATTGCAACAATGCACAATGAATCGAAAATACAACGTGACAGACCCCTAGTAGCTTCTAAGCCAACTAAGGGGGCAGTGGAAATCGGAAACCAACAGTTGGTGTTTCCTCACAGACCACCAAGGAAAAAATCTTCAAGATCAAATGTTTCAGATCTGGGTAGGCGTTTAAGCATAAGCAGATAAACGACCTTGATTTTTTGGCGCATGATATGTTTTTAAATTTGATTGTGAAAGTCACCTAAAGGTCGATCAACCCGGTCTTTATTTTAATTATTAATGTACTTAACTTTAGCAGATTACTGTCAAATTCAGATTAGCAATCAAGGCATGTCAAAAGAAACTTCCGATAAAAATAGCATAAGTTTCGTGCAAAATTCCCTTTCTGACCTAGACCTAGCTACAATAATAGCTATAGAATACTGCCATTCAATTCCCCAGTCAATATTCCATAAAAAATGTTCCCGACCGTAACAACTGCGCCCCAGTCCCTCTCTCTCCAGGCCTGGATTTTTTTTCTTCAAACTGACTCATGAGCCAACTGACAGTAATCCTGCAAGAAAACTATCATGGTTGCATCAGTAGCTGCAATCTAATAAAGAATGAACCACATAGCATAGTAACCAAAATTTGAAAAAAGTGTTTTGAAAAAAAACTGCATAATGAGAATAAATTGCCAGTTGCCACTAATTCGGAAATGGCAACTGTTATTTCGGTTAGTCTTAAAAGCAAGGTGAATTAAACAGAAACCCAACACCCCAAAAATGGCGTCAGATTGAAATGAAAAGTGCATAATTCGAATCAGCATGGTCGAAAACCTTGTCAAGAAGAATTAGAGTCCTCCACCTTGAACAGCAAGGAGAGTCACTTTTTTGCATTGGTAGCGCTGATGTGTCTACTTTTTTACCTGGGCTATCGGATTACCATAACATCATGGATATATTTTATGGATCGTTTAAAAGCTATTGCGTATATCTACGTGCTTTTTATAAATTCTATCATCTGCGTGCGCCACGTGGTACTACAAATGACACTTTTGGTCTCATTTCTCAAGTGGTGCTGCTATCGGGCTACCAGAACACCCTATTAATAGCTCATATAAAAGCTATTGTTCACATCTACGTGCTTTCTATTTTATTTAATCTCCCCCATTAGGCTCCATGGCCGGGAAAGAACAGGGGAGAAAAATACCAACATAAAAAATATAAACAAAATTCAACAAATCCAGTCACCCACCTTATTAATCCCCAAAAATGACAAGCTAGGCAGGGGGTAGCGCATAGTTTCCCCAACTCAATAAGCATCCAACTCAATCCAGAGACATCAACTCCAAGGGAAACCGGAAAAAAAAACTTATTTAGTAGCTGCCATATCTCAATTTGAAAGGCTGGGACTAGTGGGCTACCAAAAATCGTAGAGACATGTTTAATGGCTCATTTAAAAGCTATTGCTCATGTCTACGTGATTTATATCGATCAGGCCACCTGTAAGTGCCATGTGGCACTAAAAACAGAATTTTTGGTACCGTTTCTCAAGTGGAAAAGCTTAGAATAATAAAACGAGTATCATTGTAATATTTATGGTTCAAAACCCTTGACTGAAGGTTTGCAATCACCCCTTCCGTATACCCTCCATCCGTGCCTCCTTAATAAGTTTCAGGTTACTGCACATGCAACATACAGCAACATTAGTAAGAAAAAAAAACTTACTTACTAGCTGTCATGTCTCAATTGGGGAGGCTGGGGCCAGTGGGCTACCAAAACATTGTAGAGAGATGTTTAGTGGCTCATTTAAAAGCTATTTCTCATATCTACTTGATCTATATCGGTTAGGCCACCTGTAAGTGCCATGTGGCACTAAAAGCAGAATTTTTGGTACTATTTCTCAAGTGGAAAAGCTTAGAATAATAAAACTGGTGCCAGTTTAAAATTTATGGTCCAAAACCCTTCACTGGAGGCTTACAATCACCCCTCCCGTATACCCTCCCTCCATGCCTCATTAATATTTTTCAGGCTACTGAACATGCAACATACTGCAACATTAGCAGGCTACCCACACCTTCCCAGAGAGATGCTTAATGGCTCATTTTAAAGCTATTGCTCATATCTACGTGCTTTTTATAATTTCCTCCATCGGCAAGTGCCCCATGACACCACAAATGACACTTTTGGTGTCATTTCTCAAGTGGTGGTGCTAATGGGCTACCAGAACATCGTAGAGAGATGTTTAATGGCTCATATCTACCTGCTTTCTAAAATTCCACCTTCTGCTAGTGCCAAATGGTACTAACAATGGCACTTTCCCTCCAATGCCCATTCTCTTCACTGGATTTAACCGTTGATGGGGCCAGAAACGGTAACATAATAGTAGCGACCATTATATTTGGAAAGAGTGTCGATAAGAGAACGGAATAATGCCCTTTTTGCCTTTATTATGTTTTCTTCTCAGTAGTCTTCATGCAGGATTACCGAAATAAGAGGAGGAGGGGAAGAAATAGTGGGAAAAAACAACATCAATAAATCTCTGGTTATAGTCTAGGCTGACGTTCAACCATGAGCGATAGGGGCTGTGACGCAATCGTAATGTTAGCGAAAATTGTATTTGGAAAGAGTGTCAAATGGGGAATCACATGGTATTACATTGTAGCTGTTATTTTTAGCTACTTCTGAAAAGGATTCGTGCACAAAAAAAGAAAACAAGAGAAAAAAACAAAAACAACTGGCTACCGCGAAATATCACCTAATTGTAAAAGTATCATAGCTTATTAAAAAAGCTTTTTATTTTAGTCCTATTGTCTAAGAAGTAATTTAGTAAAACCAAAGAAAAAAAGAAAAGGATAAAGATATTAAAATTTCGACGAGTAGGTTACTGATTTATAATTCTTGGAAGGCTAGTTAAGAAAAAAAAAGTACCTATATATACCTACCAACATATAAAAATAAATGAAAGTCGTTCGTTTCCATTGGTAAAATTAGCTTTTTTTTCTGTCAAACATTTATGCACCAATCGATACAGAATAAAAACTGGGACGGAAATATTCCATTTCTTTTAGCGGTGACCAATACTGTCAAAGTTATAAGCATTTGAAGGTTTTACTATCTGGTGGTATTCTATTTTTCAAGCTTTTTTGTAACGGTAGATAGGAAATTTAAAACTGAAAAGTAAATATGGCTCTCACTTTCTGTGGTTGACCAGAATTTCTAGGGTTACAAGCAAATCACATCCTCGATTTATTTTTGGGGGGCTTACAAAAAAATAACTAACAAATGAATCAAAAATTTGTTTATATGCATTTATGCAACGTTTTTACGAGTCGGACAAAAATTTCGGGGGGGGGGGGCACAAAGCCCCTAACCCCCGGGACACGGCCTTGGTTATAAGCCTTTGAAACTTTTGGAAAATGGTACTTGCATGATATAGCCCATAGCTAATATTCTTCTAATATGTTTCTCTGATGCTCAATCCTAATTAAATATACCAAAGTAAGATAAAATATAACACTATAGAAACAAATTTGGGCTATATATTTGCACTTTAGGGGGGGGGGGTAAAGTATAGCGGGTGTGCATGCCTAATGTGTTAGGTACAATTATTCTGCATATTATGTTGTAAGAATTGTTTTCTAGCTTCACACCGTCCAAATACTTTACCCCCCCCCTGCTTAATGTGCAAATACATAGCCCAAATTCTATATTTTCCGCCTATTCTGTCACTTCTCTTTGTCTTGTCTCACGCTAAGCTCAAAGAAACTAATGAAAAAAACCGGTTCTATAATGCGCCAATGAATGAGCAACTTGAACGGTAGGGGGTTTATCATACAAGTACCTGGAAAAAAATTATATCATGCCCTCGAGGCCGTATCCAGGGGGGTTTGACCCCCTGCCCCCGAAATGTTTATCGACTACGTGACAAAAATGAATATAAACGAATTGTTGATACTTTTTGAAGTGTTTTTTTCCCCTCCGCAATCCCTCGCTCTTTACGCTAAAGTTTGACTCTTTGCCACAATTCTGCTTTTTAAAACAATTAAAAGCTTCACACTGTTTTGTGAAGAGTTAACAAGGGCTTGTTTCGTTTGGGGATTGGCATTGTTTAGGAGGGGGCAGCTTTAAAATAATACAACAAAAATTAGCAGAATATACAGAAAATTTAACAGTTATGTGAAATTCTTCTGTAATCAGGGTAGGGGGGGGAGTGGATCTAAAGCCCTTCCCTGTGTATATGCATGCCATAAAGCCACTAGTTCTATGAGACCTTTGCTGAAGCATCTGTTTATGATCATAAGCTTTATCAGTATCTGGAGTCAAATGACCTTTTAGGTGACCGCCAATATAGATTACGCAGGAAACTCTCAACGCTTGACAGCGGCCCAGCACCAGGAGTGAATAATTTCTAGCAAAAGCATACGACGTCAGGCTATTGCCATTCGACATCACTAAATCTTTCAGCAGGATGGGTCTTCTTATTAAAGAAACTCTACGCGTAGTGTGTCCGCGGACGTTCGTTAAAAATGACCGAGAGCTTTCTTTCTGATCGCTCACTGTGGGCTGTCCTCAACGGGTTCAATTTCCCGCGAATATGCAATCATGGTAGGTGTACCCCAGAGTAATATTTAGGGACCTACGGTTTCCCTTATGTGCATGGATGTCATGGAAGACAACCTTGCAAGTCCTCTACATCATTTGGACGACGACACAGTGATACCCATAGCCGTCTCGAAGTACGAAACTCAAACCCAAGCCTTCCTATCCCTTCAGACGGAACTTTTGAAAATTGAAAAGTAGTCCAATTCATGGATGGTAAATTTTAATGCATCGAAAACAAAGAAGCTGCTGATCCCCCGATGGAAAGTGCCACGCATATACCCCAATTTCATCTTCACAAACGAAGCCATAAAGAGGGTCAACGACCTTCGTCTCCTGGGTTTCAACTTCTCCATTGATTTTTCTTCGAAAATCCACCTTGATCGGGTGAGAAATCTCTGCGCAGGAAGGTTGAGGATCAGTCTTCGCTGCAAAAGCCTTTTTCTGTCCAGCTTGTCCTTCCCATTTTACAAGTCTTACATATGACCCATCATGGATGCCCTTTGAATGCTGGTACTCCAAAAAAGTTGTTGGTACAACTTCAGAAGATTCAGAATAGGGCTAATAAGTAAGTTCAGTGGTTATCGATGACTCTTGCCAGTCTATTAGTGAAATGTTTAATGTAACGTCAATGGCTATTTTCTACAAGTACCTGAATTCACCTCCTTCTGTAGAGCTATTTGGTATCCCATCTTCCTAGAGCAGACACGCAGCTTGGCCTAATTATCTTAAGGTTGACTTGCCTAGAATAGAGTAATTGAGGAACAGCTTCGTTCCAAATTGTACTTTGATTGGGAACGATCTGCCCGGAGACTTTCCCTAAAAGTTTCTCTATCGACCTTCAAAAGGAGATTCGGACATTTCCAACTTCATGATTGAACGATGTAAATAGCTAGCGGTATATTACAGAGTTAAAAGTACCCGATGCTACGAATTTAGGAATAAATAAAATATCTGGAATTCAAATCTAATTACAACAACGATACATCTCAGTTTCCGATATTTTGGAATTTTTCCTCTATATCAACATTACATTGTGGAACACAAACATCTTCTTTATTTGCTGTTACTATTGGCCTTTTTATTATCAAATATGAGCCATCGTTCTCATTTCCCTGGTTCTTCATTCACTGATATATTTTTGCTTTGTCTCACCAATAACAAACTATGAAGTGAGTGTTTTCCAATGCTTGAAAAGGGTATTCACATGACCGTAGCTAGGAATTTGGGGCTGAACGGCCAGTTAGTGGCTTGGGTGGAAAATGTGTTTTTCTGGGGTATTAACTTCTGAGCAGAGCAAATAATTTAACAAATCCAATTACTGAATCGGGTTTATTGTAAACACTTATAAAAAATACATGAAAAAAGTCAATTTTGAATTACTAGAATTGGATTTTTAATTCCATAGTTTTTTCGAAATTTATTAGACGCCATAGTAAATTCAGGGCTTTACACTTCTTCCTTAGCATCTAATCCTTCGAGTTGAAATCGCCTCCCATTCCTTCCCTGTGGACCCCTGTATGATGCTAAAAGTATAATTTCGGCAATTATTTACACATCAATTAATATATATTATGATTATTGGTTATTGTCCCTAATTGAAGCAATATGCAAGCAAATTTGCTCAAAAAATGAAGCAATGTATGATCAAATTTGCCCTAAGAATGAAGCGACATGTAATCCAAAAATCTTGGCTCGAAATAAATTTTCTTATGTTTCTTCTGTAATACCCTTACAGTGACAATTTCCTCGTCATCCAAAATCTACGTTGGAAGAGCAGCTTCTCCGGAACCACCACCATCTTCCCCTGATTCCTCATATGAAAGTGACTATGCTAGTGTTACATATGCATATGAACCTTTTTATGGCTATAGTACCATATACACAAATGTCGTTCCCTTTAAATGTGTATGCAAAGATGGCGAATCAGAGGCACAGGAAATCAGTTGCTGGATCGAAGGTTTGTTATATTTATTTACCTTACTGAGGTTCAGAGAGATACCTTCTAAGATTATGTATTTTTGCATTAGTCTTGTAACTTTTACAGTGTTTATTGGTTCCTAAATTTGGCTTCCACAAGTCAGGTAAAAGAGTTTTCCACTTCTGTTGTAAATTCTGTTTCCATTTATTTTCGGTTTGTAGCCTTATTCAGTCCACCATGTCCCAGAAGTCTTGAGTGGCCCGTATCTGATTAAATACACAATTTTGTAGTTGTCCCGGGAAGAATGGTCCCAAAACGTCTTTGTTTGTATCTATTTTCTTTTCACTACGAATGATCATATCAAACTAGTTGGCGTAGAAGGTTGGAAAAGGTCTCATTTTAACACAAATTCAACCAGGCCCCCTTTAAAAATACAAAAGAGATTGCGCTATAGCGAAGTGCTCTTTTTGCTCGACCTAAAAGCTATCAAGCAGAAACTCTGAGGTAGCAAATAGGTTTAGAACTACCGACAAGCATCTTATACAACTTCCCTGTTATCGTTGCCCCCTCCCTAGATGTAACCTAGTAAAGAGGGAACCCCAGTCCATGGTAACTGGAATTTAAAAAACATGTGTTGAAAAAATGTCATTTAATGTTCGTTTAGTAATAGAAACTAACATTTTGGTATATCTTAATTGTAAAAGTTTATAACGAAAACCAATTTATCAGAATTTCTAGAAATGGCCTGAAACCCTTTTAAATTGGGTTCGATGCCTCGTAGACACTGCCTCAGGGTTGAAAAGAAATGCGTCATTAGAATCACCATCGTCGAAAGGTGGGACATCGTAGAGAGTGTTGAAGGACTCATTTGCAAGTTAATTACAGACAGGGAGGGCTTGAAGCACTCAGGCCAGAGGGGGATGATATCCCTCATTCAGCAACTTCTATATCATTTTATTTCATTGTATTTTATTGCTACCTGAAAGATCAAAGACAGCACCTCGGAATTGAAACAAGAAATGCGCCATTTGAATCATATTGGTCGAGAACCTTTCTTCGGAGCCTATTAGCCCCTCATTATAGTAACCTAGGAAAAATCATATTTTAGCCTGTGTAGCACTAGTGTGTTCCTTTTTTCTACCTTTTCTTTTTCTCTACCGCTAGGAGACACTGGAACGCCATCGAGAGCTGTTTAAGGGCTCATTTGAAAGTTAGTTACGGACAGGGATTGCTCGAAGCACCCAGCACAAGGGAAGGGATTGGTTTATCTCATTTAAGCGACTTTTAAATCATATTATACGTTTATATCATATTTTACCTATAACTTCATAGTTCACAATATTTTTATCATTTCAATTTGGGACTGGTGCCTGCTAGCTTGACCGTTTGCATGGAGTTTTCCGCTCGAAAATAGAATAATGGCTTGGAGAAACAAAGCCTTGTTGGATCAGGTTTTGATAGTCCTCTCTTACATAGATTATAAAATTCCACTTCAGCTTTTACACTAGAGGCTTCAGCTCAAGTACAAGCGAAAATAATCGTTTTTAGCCTTAGGCAAAAATTATAAACGGGATTCCAAAATATAATGTCATTTCCACAAGATTGTTTCCATTAAGGGGTTTAAACCCCTTCCCGAAATGTTTTGTTCGACTCGTAGAAAAGCAACAGAGATGAATTTAAACAAATTTTGATGCGATTTTTAAAGTTTTTGTCCCCCCCCCCTGAAAAAAACGTTTTGTTAATACCTCTTCCCTCCCCCTGAAAAAATTCTTGATACGACCCTGTCTATCCATCCATCCGTAAATCTACAGTTTCCATGAAACTTACGCATATTGGACCCTCACCACTTTTTTTCATTAAACTGAAATTGGAAAAGAGGAAAAACAATACAAAAAAGAAGTAATCCAACTTTAGAATTTTCAATTCTAATTCTTCTGGATTCGACTTTACGATTCCTTGGTTTACAGTTAACCAATACACTTGGTTAACCATACACTTTTGTTAACCAAATCTTATGCACTAAGCCAATCAGCGAATGCTGAAGAAACATAAAATTTTATTTTACTTTGGGAGTAGGTTCGGAGACACAAATTCGAGTACACATGAGTGAGAATCTGGAAAGTGAATATCCCATAGTCATACTCGTTAAGTCGTATTTCATCATCAAATGCAGTAAAAGTGGGACATGAGTTTACATCTGACATAAGCCCAATCAACTTGCAATTCCATAGTTATTCTGGCTATTCAAGAAGAGAGAACAAATAGCGTCATCGTCATAAACATGCGTGAAAACACACAAAGTAGATTAGTCAGCAAATGCTATTCCTAGTTTTGAGAACATTGAAAAACGATACTGGTAAAATTCTGAAGGCAATGCTGTTTCATCTGCTTTTCATTTTAGAAACAAAATTTCTTGAAATAAAATTTGGCTTCCGAGCTGAACATTAAACGAAGCATACTTGTCTTCTCTTTTTCTGCATTCGACTCTTAATTCGGGTTCGATCCTTGCTGCTATATTTTTTATGCACGAAAAGCTTTCGATTCTTTGACCTACAACCTTCTATTATCTAAATATTCTCGCTAGGGTATAAACGGAAATGTTAAATGCTGGTATCGATTTGTACATATCAATTGTATATTTTAGATTGATTCGAAAGGCTCAATTTATTTATTATTTTCAAGAACTTTTAAAATGCAGAAAGGATATTCGGAAAACTTGGCGCGTCATCAGCTCCGTCCTTAAACATATGTCTCTGCCTTCTTGCATGCCTCTAAGTTTGGTGGTTGATAACAAAGTTGTTCAGTTTGAATTTAATGGTCAAGAAGCATTTAACTTATATATTTTTAATGTTGGAAAACAGCTGCTACTTCTGCATGCTCCTTTCCTTTTGAACCTGATCCTAAATTGTATGGTGGTCTAACTTGCTATAAGTCAATTTCCGGGTAAATTTATAGCAAACAGTATTACTGGCTTTTGTATAAAGTGAATATACCACTCGATGCCTTTTTTTATGCTCTTTACCAATATAATAATCGCTTCTACCGGAAATTCAGATGTAAGCACTTTTTGACCTCTTAAAAATGACCTAAATATGGGGTATAAAAAAGGCTTATAACATTGGTCTGAAACTTTGTAACATTGGACTCAAACTTACCGTTTCATTATAAATCCATTTTTTTAATGTTTTATTATCCACAAGCACCGATTTTCCACGATTAAATTGGATAAATAAATTTTATCAATGTTATGGCGTTTTCTTCTTCCTTGTCGCCGAAATTTCAATTAAAGCATGCGTTTTCGGTCGTTTTTTTTTTACAAAATAATAGGATATTTGAAACGCAAATCTGTAATAGTTTAGAAACAAATTTGGGCTATATATTTGCACATCAGGGGGGTGGGGGTAAAGCATAGCATATATTAAATACGTAAACCAACCATTGCTGTATTTAATATAGTTAAGTTTATAGCAAACAGTAGAACTGGCGTTCGTAATAGCCGGCTTTCATATTTTCGACCAAAAACGCATGCTTTTATTAAAAATTCGATGTCAAGGAAGAAGAAAATGCCATTACATTGATACAATTTATTTATCCAATTTAATCGTGAAAAATCAGTGCTTGTGGATAATATAACATTAAAAAAAATGGATTTATAATGAAACGATAAGTTTGAGTCCAATGTTTTAAAGTCTGAGACCAATGTTTTAAGCCTTTTTTATACCCCATATTTAGGTCATTTTTAAGAGATCAAAAAGTGCTTAAATCTGAATTTCCGGTAGAAGCGATTATTATATTTGTGAAGATCATAAAAAAGGCATCGAGTGGTATATTCACTTTATACGAAAGCCAGTAATACTGTTTGCTATAAATTAACCAATTTCCCTAGAGCCAGTTTTTAAGGTTGATATTGATAGTCTTGTTAATGGATAAAAGGTTCAGCGTCTGCTGGTTCTGATTGTATACCAGCCAAAGTAGTCGAATTCATTCTTCATCCAACTATTTCTCCATTGTCGAGACTTGCTAATCTATCTTTCGAGAACTGAATAGCATGGGTATAGCCTGCATGTTTGGGGTAATTTGATTTGGTTCAATGCTCACCGCAGCCTTCCCTGCAAGCTTCGTCTTAATATATTTAACCTTTATTACACCACAATTCAAACTTGCCCCCTTTTTCCAATAACAAAAACTATATGTAAACGATAGGTGAATTGCCTAACTTTCATCCCTTGCCAGAATGGATGTGGGGGATTGGCTGGTCGTTCCTAGAGGCACAGTTAATGCGCCTTTCAACTATGCTGAACAAAATGGCTATATAAAAATTTTCAATTGATGTCCTTGAGGGAATAAAGTGCGCGAGGGAGGGGGCTGCTTGTCCTCCAATCACTTTTGACTCTTGACAATGGTAAGACTTTTAATTTCCAATCGATTGAGCCCCCTTCAAAGTTTATACGACAACTTCCATATGAGGTGCCTTGGCAAAAAAAAGAAAGAAATATATAATTTATAGAGCCCACTTCGCTAATAGGCAACACTATTGCATTGCCTATGAAAAATATATAAAAGCCTGCCGCATACTGGGTGCCGGGGCCTGGCCTCGAAATTGGCTACACAGTTTTTTTCCTTACACATGACATATTGACGTTTCTGGCAAAAAAAAAAAAAAACAATCTAAAAAGGCCAGAACTTTAAAGAAGAATTCGTATTTTTCCCATGATGGCAAGTATCGAACTTATCGTGACGCTATGACATCAAGAAGAGCCTCACGCTGTTTGCGATTAGAAGACAAGTGACAATGAGCAGCAACATATACAAGGCTGCCGCGTAGTCGTGGTGGGGCCTGGCCGATGACATCAAGAAGAGGTTCACGTTATTTCCGGATAGAAAACAAGGGACAATGGAAATAAATATTTACAAGCCTGGAACGTAGCCGTGCCGGGGCCCGGCCTCGAAATCGACTACATAGTTGTTTTTTTCTTAAAACTGGCATATTAAATTTTTTTGCTGCAGGTGATTTAAATAGGACAGAACTTTAAGCAAGAATTTGTATTTTCCCAGGTTGGCTGTATCGAGCCATAACATCAAGAAGAGGCTGCGGTTGGAAGGCAAGCGACAACGAGAGTCAACTCTCGGGTCCAGTTTAAAACGTCTGAATTCGTCAGTCAATATGATAGTTATCTTTTAAGTTTAACATTCCAAGTTGCAATTTTCATACTATTTAAGTCATTTAAATTATTATGGCCTCAGGGAAAGCAATGGGAAATTTGACAGCAGCTCTTTAAAACACTACATATATCAGCAAAGCATCTCAAGATGACACCATTGAGTGTTGTCATAGTATAATAAAAAGAAAAGTAACTGTAGATGAGGAAAAAATTGCTCTCTCTCTTTTGGCAGAAGAGACAACAGATGTAAGCACTGTAGACCAGGCTAGTTTGTTTATGCGGTACCTGGACGCCAAGAAGTCTCTGTTTTGTATCGACCTCTTCTACCACAGTCGAAGCCCTTGGAGTACTGAATCTATCCATATTGACAAAATTCAACTTGGATATTCAATTTTTTAGGGGACAAGGGTTGAACGAAGACATCTATGTAGGACGCCATCAAATCAAGATCTCCACATGGACAAATCAGCACATGGGCGTACTTAGCTTCTTGTCTAGGGAGGGCAGCCGATTCTGTGATGAAAGGCGGGGGGAGCTGAAGTTATATTGGCAGTTCGCAAAACCTTAAATTGCCAGCAAATTCCATCATACCTATGAAATCTTTATTAATAAGTAATCACCAAAAATCATAAATCATCAATAAGCTTCAGCATTAATCTTCTTGGATTAGAGCTAAAAAATTTCCAAGGCATTATGGATAATTGCTCTATGTTTGACTTTTATTCTGTCATTCCAGCTGTTTATTTCCAGATTTGTCAACCATCTACCTTTCATCAACTGCTTTTTTAGCCATCTACCTTTTTTCAACTGCTTTCTCAGCCATATCTAGTGTAAATTTGATTTTCTAGGGGGGCAGCTGCCACCCTGCCTCCCCTCTCCGTACGCCCATGAACCAGCATTTTTTTTATAAGAGATACTGCCTACAGCTCCGGCACGGATTATACTAGAATTCTCTCATGGAACAGGAAAAGCATATGGCCTACTTGCAAAAAATGGCATAAAAACGTTTCAAAATATCTTTTTATCTAATTACTTTGTAGCTATTTTTTTAAGGTATACCTGGATGACAGTTCTAATTGACAACATGGCTAAATATGCCATTTGGAATGGGCCCCGAAATTTATTTTATAACCCCTAACGTTGATTTACACTTAGTTTCCAATTTCAGTTATCTCGATTAGGTTTTTTAAGTAAATGTAGGTTATTTTAAGGCTTTATTTCTGCTCGTATTAGGTGTCAATGTGGCTATTTACTTTTCTTTAAGAAACTTCTAATGCTAACCAGATAATTTTTGCGTAATCCAATTGATGAAAGTGTCTTTAATTTATTCTGGTTTATTTTTGTTTAGTGTCTTTTTGTCTCTTTTTTTTTTGTCTTTTGTCTCTCGTGAAGTCTACTTCAAAAGGTTAGATTTTTTTTTCACTGAGGATGACTTGGCGAAGGTCCCTCTCTAAATATTTTCTTATTTTCTCTTCATGTTGTTCTACTGGCTGACACTACCCTTGTTTTTCTCTGTTTTTTTCATTTATTATATTTTCTCTTATTTGTTTCATAGGTCAGGTATAGCCAATGTGGTCTCTTAGAATGCATTTAGGTATTATAGACATAAAAACAAATTTTCTAAAAAGTAATATGCTTCCGAAATATTATTTTTTTTATCCCTTCTCCGCTGGAAAATTTCTGAAAGTGGCCGTGTCCATTGATCGAATCTAGACTATTGAACATCAGACCCTTGGGCTTTCTCGGGACATTTTTTATTTGGTGACAACCCTTGCCCATTTTCTCTTGTTGCCCATTCCTTTCGTGACAATTCTTTATCTTAGGACGAAAAACGTTAGTTGGGAATATGTTTTTTAACAGCATAAAAAACAAATTTTCTTAAAAGCCATATTCTTCCGAAACATCATTTTTTATCCCTTTCCCACAGGAAAACATCCTGAAGGTGGCCATGCCCACTGACTCGAATCTAGACTATTGGACATCAGACCTTTTAGCTTACTCGGGACATTTTTTTTATTGGGTGGCAACCCTAAGCGAAGCTAACCAATTTGAAAGACCGTCTGGTGAAAGTTGTCCTAGCATCGACTGAATAGGCAAAATATTTGAAAATTGATTACGATTCCGTTGTCCTAATCTACTTGTCTCAAGGAAATCAGCTTCTGTCAAAAGTCCCTACAATTTTGTATTTCATTTCCATATTTTACGTCAGATTCGCAGATTTGTTATGCAAATAAACCGAGTAGCTTTGGTCGCTGCGAGCAGATTTTAGTGTTTGTTAAATTCTCTATAAACAAAACTCTCAAAATACGACAAGTTCAGCTTATTTCGTCAGCTTATTTCTTTTGTGTCGTAATTTAGCCACTGACCACAAAGAGGTTTTAAGACTGTTGAGATTGAAAAGTCCGAGGAAAAGTAATAAACCGAATTGGGATTATTAATTTTATCTGTGTTAGGATTCGGTATAGCTTGCAAAAATAGTGTTCATTTCATGGAGCTAATGGCTTATAAAGTAGGTCTAAATAAGATAGTAGAACTCGTTGGTTTTTGTTTTTTTTTGAAGCCACGAGGGTAATAATTTGAATCTTCCGTTAAAATCCTTATCCGGAAGTACTCTCTACTTGCAGATTCGTATTCGAAGTGCAGTTATGTCACCAACTTGCGAATATCGCCCTCTTGATAGTTGGTAATATAGAACTTTGATCAATAGGCAGTTATGTTTAATTTCAGTTTGACTACAAAATCCAGCAGCATGTGTTAAAGTGAAAGTGGAGATTCATCTGACCGTAAATAAGCTGAGAAGACAGCTAGTTAAAAAAAAACTCAGTACATACGAATCTAAAACGTAAAGGCCGTCATTTTTATTTCTAGGTGAATCAGAGACAGAAAGAATTCCTGAAGAGTCTAGCAATCATTATGAAACACTGTATGAAGTCATTAATAAGAGTCTTTCGCCTGTTCCTGATCATGTCATTGATGATTTTGAAGATCCATTCGAGTCAGAAGATGATGCTAACAAAGATATTTCTCAGGTAGCGTCTTAAGATAATGTTGCAATTTAGTAACCTCCTCGGGTGTCCTTCTTGAGGTATTACCCACTATTGGCTATCCGGCCTGCTGCTCAGAGTGCCATTCGTTTCCTCTGCTTGTGCTATACTCAACCCTGGGCCTAGACGCACTTCCTCTACGTAGTACCTCGTCACGCCACACCTAGCACCCTTCCACCACACTTGACACGCCTCACATGGTGTACATTATTTTTTGAAAGTGGGCAGTCCCTTGGTCTATATCATTAACTCAGTTATTTCTTGTTCAACCCAAGGCATTGTAACAACTATTGGTAACAAGTTTTACCAAGGAACGTGTTTCCGTGTGCAAACAGAAACTTATGGTTAGAACCTTAAGTTTCTGTTTGCACACGGAAACAAAAAAAATTGTTTTTTTATTTATTTAATTGCTTCAATGGAACTATTGAAACAATTAAATAAAAAAAAAACAATTTTTTTCAACTGAAAGTAACGAGCAACATAGTTTGCCCCCTAGTCAATGTCTCGCTCTTTATGCTGAAGTTTTTTTAAGTGCTTTCAAACGAGCTATTTATTCTTATGAAACACTTTGTTTTTCAGGGGACATTCTTAAAGAATTGGAACAAAATTCAAATTTTAGCGTAAAGAACGAGGTATTGACGACGGGCTAACCCCCTCATATGCGTAATAGTTTCTGTTCGTTTACGTTTTAATGTTGTTCTTTACTTTCGGTTGAAAAAACTCATTTTTTATTTAATTTCTGATCGTATTTTATATTGCTGGGAAATCCGGCACCCCCTTCATGGAAAATTTCCTTCCTCCAAGGAAAGATGCTCCCATGGAAACTTCTCCCCTCGACCCCCTCACCAGAAAAATTCCTCTGGAAACGTCTGTATGCTTCACAATAACCATTACTATATGTAAACACTGTGCAAAGTTCACAACTTACATCCCTTCCCATAGGGACTGTGATGGATTAAGTCATCCTCAAAGACATAGATATTAGATTTTTTGACTATGCCGAACAAAATGGGTATATCAAAATTTTGATCAGGTGACTTTGGGCAAAAATGAGTATGGGAGGGGGCCTAGTTGCCCTCCAGTTGCCTTGGTCACTTAAAAAAGGCACTATAACTTTTTATTTCCGTTCGAATGAGGCCTCTCGCGATATTCTAGGACTACTGGGTCGATACGATCACCCCTGGGGAGAAGAAAAAAAAAATATAAATAAACACTCGTCCGTGGTGGCAAAAAAAATACAAATTCTACATTTTTGCTTACAGGAACTTCAAACCTCTACAGTTGGGTTCTCTGATACGCTGAATCTGAAGGTGTAATTTTCATTAAAATTCTATGACTATTAGGGGATTTATCCCGCTTTTTTCGAATATAAGGCAAATATTCTCAGGCTTGTAACTTCTGATGGGTAAGACTAAACTTGATGAAATTTATATATTTGAAATCAGTAAAAAATTTGATTTTTTTATGTATCCACTGATATCAAAACTCTGTTTTCTAGAGTTTCATATGTTCTTGAGCCGGGTCGCTTCTTACTTAGAGTTTGTTACCACGAATTGTTTGAAAAAGAATGTGTGCAATAAATTTATTGCATTTTAATCATTGTGGCTGTTAACTTAAAACTTTTGAATTGGTAGTTTTATTCACTTTTTCTAAAATAAATCCTTATACAAAAAGATGTGTTCACAAAAATCTTAGAGAGATGCATTTCTCTTAAGTTACAATCAGCTGACTATCGGTTGACTGTCTTAAAGACAAAGGGCTCGTTAGCGAATTTTTCCAGGGGACTAGCAAGAATCGAGAGCTATTAAAGATGTGTGGTTAGACTGCGAAATTTGATTGAAAGGCAATGAAACTTTACGTCCCCTATGTCGACAATGTCTTCAATCAAAGCGAGTAGCACCGGAGGGAATTCCCTATGCTGCCCGATTTCTCAATCAATATTTCATTAGAGCTGAATCCAAGCGTTTCCATAGCAAGTATGGTAGAAAACTCTTAGGGATTTTCCTTTCCCGAACTCTTTAAATAAAAATTCTCCTCTTTTTAATGAAAAACAAAAAGAACAACAAATATTCACACTTTCTAATGATGTAAGTTTCTTTAAAACTGATTATCTCCACCTCCGGCGCAAAATGGTTGAAGTCAAATAGTTTTTTTGTTTATTATTCTTTTTGTTTAAATTTTTTTTTGGGAAAGAAAGTGTCTAGCTTTCGGCTGTTATTCGGATCTCTTATCCAAGCTCTACAAGTTATGAGAAAACCGCCAAATTAATTCTAAATAGTTTGACCACGCAAACTAAATAAGTATTTAATGGACGAGATAGGATGATTCTTTAAAGTGCCATAGAGTCCCCTTAAGTGGTTGGTTTGACCGAAAATTAGTTATATCAAGTTAAATTGAATGGCTTTAATTCTAATGAGGGTTGAGTTATACAGGGGTTGAGTGAGTTATACAAGGGTCGAGTTGTTTGGGGTTGAGTTGAATGGGGTTGAGTTACCCTCACACCAAAACTTATTGCTAGTATTTTTTTTATAATTTTCCCATCAATTAGAAATGTCGCTCAAGGTATGAGACTACATTGAATTTCTCCGCTGCAAATGCTCTATGCTTAATGAGCTGAATCACGGATTATAGGGACGGCCATACACATTAACCGAAGAAGTATTTTCAAATGTTCTCATTTTACTATGCTATTCAAGAGGAAACGGAGTAAATTTGTTCATTTTCTTTTTAATTTCCGAGTTAATTTTGTCACACGAAAGAAATTTATAATGTTTATTCGTTTTTTTACCTTGTATAAAAATTTCAAAATGAAGTTGAGATCAACTGAACTACGTTACTCGTTTCTCGAATATGAAAAGTTTATTACAAATTGGAGAAAATTTGTCACGTGAAGATGCTTAGGCCTATTTAGTAGCCAAGGAAACGAAAAGGTTACCACCCGCAGTTAACAATTTCTTCTTGGAATGAAGCACTAACAAACAAAAAAAAAAAAAAAAAAAAAAAAAAAAAAAAAAAAAAAAAAAAAAAAAAAAAAAAAAAATTAAAGACAGATTTACAAGACTCAACGGTTTCAACTCTCTGGTAAATTGAACAAAAAACTTAAAAATAATGTTAATTTAATTCATAAAATCTTAATGCTAATAAACTAGACTTTTCAATCAAGCATTTTTACATAAATAGGAAAAGTTGATTAATATTTCTTTCTTTTCTTCACATTTAGACTTGGGGCGGTTAATCAAGCGGAACTTTTTACGTTTTTCGAATGATCTAAATGTCTGATTTCCTATCAGTTTTGCGCTATTTTCAAGAATCATGTAAATATTAATTTTTGCCTTTTACTGCACTTCTTGGGAATGTTAAAATCGTTGGCTAAAAAATGAAATCTGTTTTTGATGGTTTAATAATTGATGGTTAGCGACTAGCCCAACATTAGGAGATTTATTTTGTATTCGCTATTCCATCAACAGCTAAGTTTTACAAACTAGTTTTCTTTTACCCTCAAGTTCATTTTGTATTTATGATCTGATGCAAATACGTTTGGTGTTTGCAATGAAAAAAACCTCCTTAAATTTGGATAAATTGACTATATAAAAATAAATGCATAAATATATAAAATAATATATAAAAATATAAATATATAAAAATAATACATAAAATGTATTAGCGATAGAATATTAATTTAGAGTAAACAATTGCTTTCTGGACGAGCCCTCATTAATATTTTAAAGAAAGTATTGGGACGTAGCAAAATAAAGCTTTTGTGATCAACTCCTGAATCTCTTTGGAAGTTCTATTTCTACCTACGGTTCTTTCCCCTCAATACTAACGAGAATTTGTCTGGAAACTGGCTGTGATAAAAGTCGAGGACGGACAGATATGCCATTTCAGCTCAAACCTCGGTCTTTCCGAGAGATGAACACAGGCCCTGAATGGTCAGCTAAACGACAAAAAAAGACGATGACTGGGTCTCTCTAGGTACTTCGTTGATCTAAAAATCAAACAGTTCGTGGTAACAAACTGTAGTAAGGAGCGACGTGTAGTAAGGAGGCTCAATAGTAACCGAAACTCTAAAAAACGGAATTTTAATGCCAATAGTTATATCAAAAGAATCACATTTTTATACTGATTTTAAATATATAAGTTTCATCAAGTTTAGTCTTACCCATCGAAAGCTACGAGCCTGAGGAAATTTGCCTTATTTTAAAAAATAGGGGGAACACCCACTAAAAGCAAGCTCCTATCTACAAAAATGTGGAATTTTGTAATTTTTGCCAGAAGACAGATAACGGATGCGTGTTTATTTTTTTTTTTTTCAGGGGTGATCGTATCGACCCAGTGTTGCTACAATGTCGCAATAGGGCTCATTTCAACGAAGATTAAAGTTATAATGCCCTTTTTAAGTGACCAACAAATTGAAAGGTACCTAGGCCCCCCCCTCACTCATTTTTTCCCCAAAGTCATCGGATCAAAATTCTGAGATAGCCATTTTGTTCAGCATAGTCAAAAACCTAATAATTGTGTCCTTCAGGACGACTTAATTCCCCAAAGTCGCCGGGGGAGGGGCTGCAAGTTACAAACTTTGACCATTGTTTACAGATAGTAATTGTTATTGGGAAGTGTACAGACGTTTTCAGGGGGCCGCTTTCGTGTTGAAGGTGGGAGGTGGTTCAGGGGAGGGCGTTACGTGGAAGGATCATTCCATGGAGGAATTTATCATGAGGAAAGAGAACTTCCATGAAGGGACTGCAGGATTTTCTAGCATTATTTAAGAAAAACACTGAGAAAATAAATAAATAAAAAATTTCAGCTGGAAGTAAGGAGCAGCATTAAAACCTAAAAATAACAGAAATTATTACGTAAATTAGGGGGTTCATCTCCTCCACAATACCTCGCTCTTTACGCTAAAGTATTTTTAAAAAATTCAACCATTTATTCTACGGCCTTTGGGATTGAGGGGTCATTATTAAAGAATAAGGACAAAATTCAAGCTTTAGCGTAAAGAGTGAGGTATTGACTAGGGGGCGAACCTCCTCATATACGTAATAAAATATACAAATATAACGAAAGTAAAACAGTTCAAAATAGGGATGATACCTTTTTATTGACAGTGAAAATCCCTATTTTGGACTGTTTTACTTTCGTCATGGAAAGGCAGTGTGGTCTTCGAAGTTATCTATACAAATATAGAAGTTCGTTACGTAAGTTAATTCGTAAGTTACGTATATTTATTACTAATAAAAATGTTCGTAAAAAAAAAGTTCTATTTGCCTTTTTAAGTAACCAAAAACTGGAGGGCAACTAGACCTCCTCCCCACCCCCTTTTTTGTATCGAAATCTTCCAATCAAAGCTATGAAAAAGCCATTTAGCCGAAAAAAAATTAATATGCAAATTTCGTTTTAATTCGTTTAAAAAAAAGTAGAGTTGTGAGAAAGAGTTAAACTTTAGCGTAAAGAGCCAGGCGTTGAGGAGGGAACAACCCTTTCATATACGGAATAATTTCTGTTCATTTTAAGTTTTACTGTCGCTTCTTACTTGCAGTTAGAAAAAAACTTGTTTTTTTATTTAGTAATACTAAGGCTTGGGACATATCTTATCCTTAAAAAGATTTGAAGCATCATTGGAATGATTCCATCAGTAAGCAAAATAGGAATATCTATCCTAATTTTCTCCACGTTTTTTGCTTCTCGTAATTACCGAAGTCTCATAGCAGGCTACACTTATTTTTGAACTTGGGGGCACAGCTCACAACTGAAGAAAGGTGATAAATCAGCATTAAACTTTTGAGCCCCCATGAACTCAGTAATGTGTCAAGTATAGAGGTCGTCACTGCTGGTCTTCTCAAAGCAGTGTCCTTTTGAACCCTACTGCTTTCATTCTTTCTTTTTTTCATCCAAAATGAATATACTGTGCTGCTAATTTGACTAAGGAAATGAAGAAATTTGACCAAATAATCTACTCAAATTTATAATAGACATCTTAGAAAACCTTAAATGCTAATGTTGATAGAAACTGAACACAGTTTGTGGAATGCTTACAGAGCTTATCTTGTTTTAGGATGGTCATACTGCCATCTTGATGGTTTCATGATTAACTTTGAATAGTTTAGAATCATATACTAAATAATTCCCAAGCGATTACGAATTGAAAGAGATAAATATGAATATACGAGTAAATGGTTGTTAGGAAGGGTTTGAGGAAGGCACAGGCCCAGAGACACGACCTTGAGCCCTCCAATAATACGAATTGAAAATTCTTGCATGACTCTGATTTTCAGCAAGAAATGGTAGGTCTACCATTTGTGATTTGCTCCGGCTATTTGGAATGATATCCCAGCTGGCATTAGGGAGGCGGAACATATTGGGTTGTTTAAAGTAAATTTAAAAAAATATTTATTGGAAGTGGGGAGATAATTCTTTTTTTTTCTTTTTCTTCTTTTTTTTTTAATTATTGTTAGCCTTTATTTATTTATATTCTGGTATTAAGGAGTAATTGAGTGAGAGTGTTGTCCTTCTTTAGTTTCCGTTTTTTTTTAGTTTCTGTTTTTTTTTTTTTCTTATTAAATTAGGTTGAGAATCAGAGGATTGCAGCCGTCCAACATCAGGCTCTTTGAGCCTTCCCCAGGGCGGTTGTGTGTATTTATAGTTTTTTGTAATTAGTAGTTAATAAAGAGAGTTCTTCTTAAAAATTGAAAATTCTTGCATGACTCTGATTTTCAGCAAGAAATGGTAGGTCTACCATTTGTGATTTGCTTAATGACTTTGGGCTTTCGAGTCGTAAAATATAATGTCAGCCAGAGATTTACTACAATCAAGAAAAAAATTCGTAAATACCAACTTCAGTGAAATCAAGCATCATTTTTGAAGTATGAGTTTTGATGTTATTCGATTAAAGATTTGTATATTGCAGTACTAGCCTAAAATCTGTAATTAATAAATTTATAAGTAAGCTCACAAGAGATAACCGGAGAGACTAGTACCAAAAGGTTGGTTTTTTGACGGTAAGCTTTAACTAGGGGCTGCACGGGCTTCATATCTGCAATCAACAGCCTGAGAAAATCTTAATTACTAAATTTTGAGGAAACCGAATTACTATCGTTAAAATATATACTTAGTGTGCTCTGCCAATTCAATGTCATTTCTAGATGACAATATTAGCCTTAGTTTTGTGATAAAAATAGATAATTGAGCCGAAAATGCACTTTTGTTTTTTCAAATCCCTCACCCCTCACACTGGAAAAGCTCCTTTGTATACACACCCCTTTCCCCCAAAAAAATCATCCCTGAACATACCTATGATTATAATAATATCGCTTGACTAATCTTTGTGAATAAATTAATCGGAATTCCCTTGATTTTTAATTCAATTGAAAATTGCTGTAGGGTACTACTTACGGCGTAGTGATATTAAATCCTGTTCGAAACTCTAAATCCCTGAAGTTTATGTTTTCATGAGTTTTGTAAGTTGTTTTTTTTTGCAAAGATACGAATAACATTGACTTTTTCTTTCAAGGACAGTATTTCACAGAAGTCAAGAGATTCGGGGAATGCATCCACCTATGGAATATCAAAAATTACAGAGGCTACAAACAAGAAAATGAAGAATTTCAAACACCATTTAACCACAAGAAAAAATGGCTTCCGTTCTGAAATATCGAACACTTTCAGTCGAATAAGGAAATCTAACACTGTTAGTTCTATAGATCTTTCAGAGATTTTTAAACGTAAGTATTGTGAAAACATTGGATGGCTAAGATAATTGTTCGCATCGCCGAACCAATCGTGTGTTTGGACGTTGTTTCACAGAAAGCATCCGATTAACAAGAGCTAAGAGCTCACATGGCACTTGTGACGAGGCAAGAAGAGCTAAGAGCCAAGAGATCATATGGTATGAGCTCTAGCAAAATTCTATGAATCAATAGATTGATTTAAAAGGAAAATAAGAGGCTTAATGCCGGTCAGGATTTAAAATAAGAGCTCTGAGTCACGATGTCCTTCTAAATATCAAAATTCATTAAGATCCGATCACTCGTATGTTATAAATAACTAATTTTTTCAAATTTTTCCTCTCCCTTTAGCCCCCCAGATGGTCGAATCTGGGAAAACGATTTTATTGTGCAGCTCCGTGACACGTCTACCAATTTTCATTGTCCTAGCACGTCCAGAAGCACCAAACTCGCCAAATCACTGAACCCCTCCCCCAAACTCCCCCAAAGAGAGCGAATCCAGTACGATTCCGTCAATCACGTATCAAGGACATTTGCTTATTCTATCCACCAAGATTCATCCCGATTCCTCCACTCCAAGGGTTTTCCAAGATTTCCCCCTCCAACTCCCCCCAATGTCAAAAGATCTGGTCGGGATTTGAAATAAGAGCTCTGAGACATGAATTCCTTCTAAATATCAAATTTCGTTAAGATCCGATCACCTATTCGTAAAATAAAAATACCCCAATTTTCACGTTTTCCAAGAATCCTGGTTTCCTCCTGGAACTCCCTCCAATGTCACAGGATCTGGTCGGAATTTAAAATTAGAGCTTTAAAGCGCAAGACCATTTTAAATATCAAATTTCTTTAAGATCTGGTTACCCTTTCGTAAGTTACAAATACCTCAATTTTCAAAATTACCCCCCACCCCACCCCCCAACTCCACCAAAAAGAGCAGATCCGGTCCGATTATGTCAGTCACGTGTTTTAGACAGGTTTTTATTCTTCCCATCCAGTTTCATCCTGATCTCGCCGCTTTAAGTATTTTCTAAGATTTCCGGTTCCCCTCAACTGCCCCCCCCCATTTACGCTGGGTCCAATGAGATTTAAAATAAGGGATCTGAGTCACGAGGTCCTTCTAAATATGAAGTTTCATGCAGATCTGATCACTCCTCCGTAAGTTAAAAATACGTCATTTTTTCTAATTTTTCAGAATTAACTCCTCCCCCAATAGAGCGGATTCGTTCCAATCATGTAAATCACGTATCTAAGACTTTTGCTTATTTTTTCCACCAAGTTCCATCCCTATCCCTCCAATCTAAGCGTTTTCCATGATTTTAGGTTCCCCCACCCCAAACTTTCCCCAATATCACCAGATCCGGTCGGGACTTAAAATAAGAGCTCTGAGACACGATATCCTTCTAAATATCAAATTTAATTGAGATCCGATAACCCGTTCGTAAGTTAAAAATACCTCATTTTTTCTAATTTTTCAGAATTATCCCCCCCAACTACCCCAAAGAGAGTAGATCCGTTCTGGTTATGTCAATCATGTATCTAGGACTTGTGCTTATTTTTCCCACCAAGTTTCATCCCGATCCCTCCACTCTAAGTGTTTTCCAAGTTTTAGGTTCCCCCTCCTAACTCCCCCCCAATATCACCAGATCCGGTCGGGATTTAAAATAAGAGCTCTGAGACACGATATCCTTCTAAATATCAAAATTCATTGAGATCCGATCACCCGTTCGTAAGTTAAAAATACCTCATTTTTTCTATTTTTCAGAATTAACCCCCCCCCCCCCCAACTACCCCAAAGAGAGCGGATTTATTTCAGTTATGTCAATCATGTATCTAGGACTTGTGCTTATTTTTCCCACCAAGTTTCATCCCGATCCCTCCACTCTAAGTGTTTTCCAATATTTTAGGTTTCCCCCTCCCAACCCCCCCCCCCCCATGTCACCAGATCCGGCTGGGATTTAAAATAACAGCTCTTAGACATGATATCCTTCCAAACATCAAATTTCATTAAGATCTGATCAACCGTTCGTAAGCTAAACATACTTCAATTTGTATACTTTTTCCGAATTAATGGGCCCCCCACTCCCCCCAGATGGTCAAATCGGGAAAACGACTATTTCTAATTTAATCTGGTCGGTTCCTGATATGCCTGCCAAATTTCGTCGTCCTAGCTTACCTGGAAGTGCCTAAAGTAGCAAAACCGGGACCGACAGACCGACAGAATTTGTCGGTCTGTCTCCAACATTTCGGTCTCCAACATTTCTCACCTTTTAGCTTATTTAGAAAAACTGTGATATACTCTTTCATATTAGGCACGATTGTATTTTTCTCCCATTGAAGATAATTTCCTCTCAACGGCACGAGAGCTCCGGAGGATGGACTGCACATAGAATGCCATTAATGTATCTCTGGTATGAAGAATACACCTGTGAGCAAAAACAAATAAAATGTACTATTTTTAGTACCTTTTAATATACATGCTAAAAAAAAAGGTTAAAAACCTTTAAAACCAAAAAATGCAAAATTTTGTGCGGGTGATCAACTTGATGGGGATTGTGAAACTATGTAATAGTATAAAACCTCATTGATTTTACTCTCGAATTTATGCCAAATCGGTGCAGACAATATTGAAAGAGTTATTGGATCGAATCAATTCTAGACACGTAAAAGCAAAGAACAATTGTTTAGAACTTTTTTTTAGAACTAAATGGGTATTTGGGCTTTGCTTGTTTTCTAAGCTACACAGCAAGGAAGCCCCCACAATGATATAGAAGGGGGAGGGGGGGTTGCCAAAAGGTACATATAACAATATAGAGATTTTATCACTGGGAGTCTACACTTGAAAACTGTTTAGCTACAGAAAAGTCTGTGAAAGTCCAACAGGGAAAAAAAAAAATGAAAATTCAAAAAATGAATGAAAATCAATATTTTCATTTCTTCAAAAAATGAAAATATTGGCTATATCCCAGATGGGGAATCTGACCTTTAAATCTTAGGGCAATCCGATTGATTTGAGTTTAATGGTGAAAAACCCTTTAACCTTATTGGAATATAATTTATGAATAGTAGAATCACTTAGTTTTATGTGGCTTACTTGATAGCAAGGTTTGTGGCACCTTAGGCTGATATGCAACTTCTTTTAGCAATTAGACGATTAACCTATAAGCTTAATAAGTGGTTAACTAGCAAAACAAAGAACCAATTCTCTAGGGACAACATGGTTTAAAAAAATAAGGAAGGAAAAACGACTTTACGCTTACGAATACCCCGGGATAGGCGTTTGGAATCGTCACAACTACTGCTACTACTAACAACTAACTACAGAAAAAAGCTGCCTAGGGCCATCACAACTACGCACGCTCCTCCTCAATCCGAATCTTTCCAAAGTCCCCCTCTTTACTCCCTCCCAAGAAGTTCCCCTTTCCCTTAAATCTTTCCTTACGGCATCCTCTCATCCCCTTGGGGGGCTACCTGCTTTTCATTTTGCCCTAGATGGTTAACTGACAAGGACGATCTTTGGCAGTTTGTCGGCCTTCTTCTGCAGAATGTTTCCAACTCAGCCATCTCAATCTTATTTTCATTCTAGTCCTATAAAGCGGGCTTGAACGACATTTCTCGTAGAGCTTACTGTTTGAGACACTGTCTGTCAGTCGGCTACCCAAAACAATTTGTAGGCAATTTCTGTGGAAAACATTTAGCAAATGCACCTCTGTCATCTAGCCGTCACAATAGTCGGGAGTTTACATTGATGTGCTTACATAATTCAGGCTCTATAGGGATGGGTCACCATCATGCACTTGCATAGGTGATCTAGGGTATTTTGAGCCATATTCCCCTCCCCCAAACGTCCTGATTTTCTCAGACGGTGACGGTACAGACTAGTGAAAATAGTTTCTTGAAGTTTTTGTGTAATTTGAACCACTATGTAGCTTATCAGAGTCAATTCAAAAATATCTTGATTTTCGCAGTATTTGTCTTAATTTCCTTTTATTTCAAACTTTTGACGAGTTTCTCCCTCACCAAATCAGTTCCTGCCTTTGTACTCCGTCTTATCCCCTTTTTAAGTCGAATTTTATGTTATGTGTTTTAACAGTGCAGTTCAACGTTTTTTCGTAATTGAAACTTTTGCAGGAAACTTAAATATGGACCCTGAAGGATTGATTGACAAGCAAAGAGTTAGCAGTGATCTGAATAGCAGTGAGTCATGTGTTGCTGATATCTCAAAAGGCGGTGATGAACAGAAAAAAGGAACGTGGAAGTTTTCAAATTTTAAAAAGAAAAGTGAAAAGAAAGATACATTGAAATCAACTTTCTATCTTTCAGTGACTGAGGATATTGATAAGAACGACTCAGGGTAAGTAGCTATATTCTTCTCTATTTTGCCGTTTTTTCTTCCTTCATTTTTAAGTTGGTAAAAAAAAACTAAACATTCTCCATTTCCATCGTATACCATTGCTTTGTCTTTCAGGTCTGTTTGATTTTTTAAAGGCTGGCTCTCCATATAATGAATTAAAAAAAAAAATGAAAACAGAGAGCTGCATTGGAATTTCAAATGAGCATGAATTATCTTCTATGTGAGGGAGGCTGTCTACCTTCACAATCTACCTCTCTATGCTAAAGTTCAGCAAATGCATAATTTAATATGTTTCAGATTCAATTGGCTATTGCAATTGTCTCATTTACCAACTGCCTTTCAAGATATTTGAACTGTTTAGAGTAAATGCAAATAAGTAAGCCCCATCATTCTTCAGTGGACATCATCAGAGCCAATGCACTTGTGGTGACTTGAAAAAATTGCCTCCCTTGAATAATTTTTTTCAGAAATTATGTAGTTTATAGAAGGGGTCGTCGTAGAAACTTGGACTGGGATCATTTAATTGAAAATAGAAAGTTTTAGTGCCCTTTTTAAGGTCAAAAGGGATCTTAGGGTAACCCGTTACCCCCCGTGCCATTTTTTATCCCTTGACATTTCCCATGGTATCAGATCAAAACTTTCAAATACTTTCTTTTTAGAATATATGAAACTTCCTATAAGTGTGCCTCCAGGGGTAACACGACCCAAACAGTCCTAAGGGAAAGGGCCATTCGTATTGCCTACTGCCTATAAATAGATTTTATACAGGAAGAAAGGCAGACATGTTTTGTCTTTGCATCTCAATCGGCTTGAAAATTTCGGGGATTGTACCCTGACCCAGTGTACCATATATTTTCTTTGCAGGGAAAGGGTGTTAGGGGACCCGGAAATGGGCCAAAATTTCGTTGTCTATGGTCACTTTACAGTTGTAAATCCTTAGTTCAAGAGAACTCTAATTTCCACCAATGTCGCCGAAAATGGGGCCAAAAAAGGGCCAAAAACCTTGGTTTTCCTTCTTATCGGGGATAAGGGGAAATTTAAATCTTTGTCCTGAGACCGTCCGACAGTTTCCATTAAAATATTATACCTTTGTTAGGGTTGTTTTCCCCCTATTTTCTAATATTATGCAATTTCCTTATAGCAATAACTTTTGACGAGTGAACTTGAAATGAATAATTTTGTATGTCTAAAATCATCATGAAAAACAAATAACTTTAGTGTACATATTGTAATCAAAAAGTTTTTTAGAGTTTAATTCACTATTAACAAGCGTCGCTCTTTGCTTACAGATCGTTACCAAAAGTTGTTTGATAACGATTGGTTGTTCGTTTTTCATTTTAATGTACTTTGCCTTGCTGAAATCAAACTCCTAATAGTGTATTGTTTTGTTTTTTTTTCGTTTATTCATTAAAGTTATTGTTGTCTACTGTTTAAGGCTAAATTAATTTTCCGATAATGGATACAATACTTGCCTAAAGTAGCCAATTAACAGATCTTGTGAGCAAAAGTACAGTTCTTTCATTTTCAGTAAAACAACTACTGATTTGAAAGAGAAATTAACCTCATCTTGGTTGAAAATTATAATTCCCTAATTTCCCTAAAAGGTAAAGGATAAAGGTAAAGGATACGGCATTAGACTTTACAGTCCGTACCGGCGGTGCTGATCTCCGTTTCTTGGCCCTTCAGCCAGGAAGTGCAATGGGGGGTTGGGGGCCAGCCATCCTGTGCTTTCGCACACCCTTCCTGTTTACCTTCCCCAGATTTCTCCAGGTACCCATTTAGAGCTGGGTCGAATTTCAAGAGTGCCACTATAACAGAAAAACGATATTATGTTTACACCATGGTTTTGCAAAATTTGAGTGTCATTCTTTTATTAAACTCCACTTCTTCTATCTTTAATATTAATTTTGCTTTTTCTCTTGTCAAATCAGATTTCCTTATCAGGTCCTTCAAGTTGGCATAATCGCTAAATATTTTTTTTTTTGCAGGCTATAAGGAATTTTGACAATGAGAAAAACATTCCATTAAGATTTTTTTTCTTAAAGTGTTTTTCCTTTTGTTATAAGCCGCCCTCTTTGGGGCCATCGAAATCCAAGATCCGCCCTAGGGATTTTTTTGATCACTTGCTAAATAATTGCCAAAGGGACTTCTTGTACAACAGTTGAAAAACTGTGCAATTTTACGGAAAATTGTGCCAAAATGTCATGGCAGAATATTTGAAATTAGACTATCATGTATAACAGAATTTAGTTATAGATCCCAGAATATTAGTTTATATTAAGTTACAAAATAATAAGTTACAATTTGTACAGCTTGGGAAACCCTTTATCCGGTATATTTGAGCTTATCATAACCTCGATGTAGTTTTTTAAGTGTTTTTTTTTCCAATGTTTGGTAATGTAGAAAAATAAATGACTGTTTTTTTCTGGAATACAAGAGAAATAATAGAAGAATTAGAAGCGCAATATCCAGACAATTTATCAAATCGAAACATCAGATTCTATTTATATTTTTGTCAGTGGCGGTTGCTTAAAACAAATATGTGCCTTGTACATTTATTTAAAAAAGAACATGTTTGCTTACCTTACAAGTCTTAGAACAGTGAAATTTTAGCTCTAGTATAAAGTACGGATCAGAAAAAAAATGTAAATTTCTTAAAAGCTTGATCATTTGACGCCAGATTCATTTACCCCTATGCAACCGGAAGCTGTAACCCAATAGCCATACATCCATTAATGTAGTTTTAATTCTAGTTCCATTGTTCTGTTTCTCATTCTTTATTGTTTTCTGCTAAAAAACTGCTTTTCTTGGTGCTAGAGTATTTCCATTTTCAATGTCTTCAGCATCTGTTCTTTATAATCAACCTGTCATCAATTATTCACTTGTTGATTATCTTCGTCTTTCCTTGACATTGTAAATACCATTCAAGGGCTAGCCCGCATTGAAGCAGTTTTGTTTTATACTGCCAATTAAATATAAAAACACATTTTTAACTGAAAGTAAGGAGCAGCATTACAACTTAAAACGCTCAAAATTTATTACGTATATGAAGGGGGTCGTCCCCTTGTCAATAGCTGGCTCTTTATGCTAAAGTTGGAAATTTGTTCGAATTCTGTACGAATGACTCATGAATCCCAAAGGCCATTTAGTTAGAATAAATATCTCTTTTAAAAGTACTAAAACAAACTTTAGTGTAAAGAGCGAGGTATTGACGGGGGGGGGGAGACCCTCCTCATATGGGTAATAATTTCTGTTCGTTTAAATTTTAATGTTGCTCCTTACTTTCAGTTAAAAAACTTGAATTTGATCGTTTTTTAAATAATGCTGGGAAATCGGGCCCCCTGTATGGAAATTTCCTTCCCCCATGAAAAATTCTCCATGGAAAGATCCTCCTACGTAGCTCCCCGACCCTCTCCACCAGAAAAATCCCCCCTAAAACATTTGTATATATCCTAATAACAAATACTATATGTAAACGATAGGCAAAGTATATAACTAGCAGCCCGTTCCCTGGGACTGGGGGGGGGTCAAGTCATCCTCAAAGACCTAGTTATTAGATTTACCGACTATGCTGAACAAAATAGCTATCTCAAAATTTTGATGGGGTGACTTTGGGGGAAAATGAGTGTGTGAGGGGGCTAGCTCCCCTCCAATATTTTTGGTCACTTAAAAAAGGCACTAGAACTATTGACTTCTGATTAAATGAGCCCTTTTCTCGGTCTTCTACGATCACTGGTTCGATATGATCACCCCTAAAAAAAAAAAAAATAAATAAACACGGATCCGTGATCTTTCTTCTTGCAAAGAATGCAAAATTCCATATTTTTGTTCATAGGAGCTTGGAACCTCTACAGAAGGGTTCCCTGGTATGCTGAATCTGATGGACTGATATTCATTAAGATCACTTGACGTTTTGGGGGTGTTTCGCCCTTTTTCAAAAATTGGGTAAATTTTCTCAGGCTTGTTTTGATGGGTACCATTAAATTTGATGAACTTTACATATATTGAATAAGCATTAAAATTTGTTTCTTTTGATGTATTGATGTATTCTTTTGATGAGCCGCATCGCTCGTTACTAACAGATCGTGGTAACGAACTCTAAGTAAGGAGTGACGCGACTCAATAGTAACCGAAACTGTAAGAAAACGGTATTTTGATAACGATAGGTACATCAAAAGAATCAGTTTATTATTCTGATTTCAAATATATAAGTTTCATTAAGTTCAGTATTACGCATCAAAAGCTAAGAGCCTGAGAAAAGTTGCCTGATTTTCCACAAAGGGGGGAACACCCCTTAAAAGTCAAAGAACCTTAATGAAAATCCCATTATCAGATTCAGTGCATCAGAGAACCTTATGTCAGAGGTTTCAACCCCGTATTTTCAAAAATGTGGAATTTTCTACTATTTGCACGATCGTATCGACCCAGTGGTCCTAGAATATCGAAAGAGGCCTCATTAGAGCGGAAATTAAAAGTTATAGTGCCCTTTTTGAATGACCAAAAAGATTGGAGGGCAACTACGCCCCCCGGCCCTTTGTTTTGCAAAACTGTCCGATCAAAATTCTAAGATAGCCATTTTGTTCATTATCGTTGAAAGGCCTTATAACTATGCATTTGAATATAACATGCCCCCCCCCCCTAAAGTCCCAGTGGAAAGGTCTTTAATCTATAAAATGTGAACATTGTTTACGCATAATATTTGTTGTTGGGAAGTATGCATACATTTTCGGATGGGGGGGGGGGGTGTATTTATGCTGGGGGTTTCCCCACAGGGGAATTTTCATGGGAAGAGAAGTTTCCAGGGGGTGAACTTGTCAGGGGATATTTCACACTGGAGGAATTTTCCAGAACTCCTGTACAAAATTATTTTTATATGTCTTGCTTTCTCTTTTCCGTCTCAATTTTACGCGTGGAGTTATTACGGCTTGGAGATATTTCCGTATGGAGGGGATTTCTCCGTGGAGGTGAGGCCAGATTTCCTGGCGTTATTTAAATTTAAAATACGATCAGAAATTCAAGAAAAAACAAGTTTTTCAACTGAAAGTAAAGAACAAAATTAAAACGAACAGAAATCCTCACGTATATGAAGGGGATTGCCCCTCCTCAACATCTCGTTCTTTATGTTAAACTTTGAATTTTGTCCCAATTATTTAAAACCGATTCCTGAAACAATTAGAAGCTTTTTCAGAATTACTAAAAAACTTTATCGTAAAGAACGAGGTGTTGAGGAGAGGACAAGCCCATCATATATGTAATAATTTCTGCTCGTTTTAACTTTCAATGCTGCTCCAACTTGCTTTATTATTTAATAAATAAAGATATTGTTTCTTTTCCAGCTTTTTCCTCATTTTCTCGACTACATATACTGTCTTCTTCGTAGGTTCTGGTATTGGTTTTCTACAATTCTAGTTCATTTGTTTGTAAGATTGGCAACTTAAGAATAATTTTTCATTCTGATCTCTTTTTCTGGTCACAGTAACCTTATAAAAACCAGATGTTTTCAATTATTACCCCAATTTCAAGGAATGTGTAGGTTCTAATCCATTTTAAATCGGGCTGATAACAGTGGAGATTTTATAGTTCCTCTCAGCTCTACTCTGCATCAACATATATATATATATATATATATATATATATATATATATATATATATATATATATATATATATATATATATATATATATATATATATATATATATATATTATTTTGATGCAGAAACTTTTCTTTTGCGCCCCAGAATGGCAGCAAATGTCACTTTATTGCCGAACATTCTTATTGCTACTTAAAAAGAACACTAAGCACCTTAAATTTCCATTTGAATGAGCCTTCTCCTGATAATCTAGTGCGATTAGCTGGATACAATAACCCTTGAAAAAAAAAACAAAAACAAGCATGCATCCTACTCCATCCTGCTCGGGAAAAATACACAATCTTACATTTTTGTAAATAGGGGCTTGACACCTCCACTCTAGGGATGTTGTGCTGAGTTTTAGTGATATTTTTTTTCGTCATCGTCACTTGCGCTTTTGAGTTATTTTCCTTGTTTGAGAACAGGGCAAGTTTTCCCTGGTTCATCTGTGAGCAAGGAGTGATTCGGTCAATAGTATCCGAAACCCTAAGAAGGGTATTTTGATAGCATTTGTTACATCAACAGAATCGGGTTTTTCACTAAGATGAATGTTACCCATCAAAATCTATGACCCTGAGAAAATTTGACTGAATTTTGGGAAAGGAGGAAAACAAACCCAATGAAAATCACACCATTAGATTCATCATATCAGATATCCCTACTGTAGAGGTTTCAAGCTCCTATCTACAAAAATGTGGACTTTAGCATTTATTTTCTAGAAGAAAGATCACGGATGTGTGTTTGCTTGTCCTTTTTTGTTTTTTTCCCCGAAGGATAATCGTGTTAAGATTTTGCCCAAAAGAGGAATAAGCTGCTATCAATTGAAAATTCCGAAATATTCATTCGCTTCAAAAGTATCAAAAAGTATCAAAAGTATATTTAGTTTCCCAGTTGCAATGGAATTAATGCCACACGGTGGCACATTTGTACCTGAAAAATCACTTAGCTCATAGAAGATCTAAGGTTAATATGAACATTTATCTTAACGCTCGATTTAGGTAAGTTGATTCCCTTGATTTTTCTCGGAATTATGTTTAGTGATGCATAATTGCGCATCGCCTATTATAAAGGAAGGGTGGTGGGTCATTTTGTGTGGGGGGATACGAAAAGAGCGCTTTAACACGCCGAATATCCTTGTGAATAAACAATAATACCCCCTTCCGTCCACCCGAAATTTTGCCGTAAAAGTATTGCTAAGGACTTACAACAAACTTACTACTCATCAAAAATTTTGACTAAATGTTCATTTTGTCAAATTTTTAATAACAATCCAAAATTTAATTCTTAAGCAGAAAAACTGGAAAGGCTTAAGTGAAAAAAACTGAGGAAAACTGATAACAGTATACTGTAGTTAGTATATAGAATTTATTAGCAAGTAATCTGAGGCTCATAGGACAGGTACCCCACATCATATCTTGGTTAGGCCTGGGTATGATTTGAAAAAATATTAGAAATTAAAAAAAAGATAACAGGTTCTTTCGTTACTGAAAGTAATTAACAACATTGCAACTTAAAAATAACAGAAATTATTCCGTGTTTGAGGGGGGCTTCCTCCTCTCGAATCCCTTACTGTTCACGCTAAAAATTAAATTTTGTCACAATTCTTTAAGAACGACTCCGAAACACAAGGGCCGTTGAGACGGAATAAGAAGCTTTTTAAAGCACTAATTAATTTTAGCGTAATGAGCAAGGGATGGAGGAAGGGGCAGCCCCTCTCATGCAGGGAGTAATTTTGTTAGTTTAGTTTTGATGTTGCTCCTTACTTTCAGTTGAAAAATCTTTTTTTATTTAATCGCCATAAAAAGCTAATCTTTTGATGTATATCAAAGTGAGTTGTTATCAAAGTGAGCATGTAACTAAATCTCCGTTTCACTCAACCCGGTTCAAATCAACCCTCCTTAAACTCAAATCCCGTTTAATCAATCCCCGATCAACTCAACCCTAATCGAAGTCAACCCCATTTAACTCAACCTCCACTCAACTCAAAATACGTTCAATTCAATCCCATGTAACTCAATCCCTATACAGCCCAACTCCCATTCAATACAAACTCATTCGTTAATTTTTTTTGTCGTTGAATATATCTAGTGGAAACAAGCTTATAAAATAAATTAGTACCATTAGGCTCTTTGTTTTATGCTCTTACCAAATATTATCGTATATTATTATATGGTTGTTTTCCTGACAATGGACTCCCTGCCCCTCCCCCTGATGGCCCCAGATATCCCGCTGTTTTGCATCCTCTTGATACGTCATGTCTTCTTTATTGACTGCTTTTCACACATCTTTGAAACTGTGAAAAGCTTTCATCAAAAGAATTCAATACAATTTTGGCTTAACATACTATTTTAAATGATTTAAAAATATGGATAACAGTGGAAGGTAACATGATAATCTGATCAACAGAAAGGTTGTGCAATTATGAAATAAAGATCTCATTGTTTTAGTGTTATCTCTTAGGTTTATGTATATATATATATATATATATATATATATATATATATATATATATATATATATATATATATATATATATATATATATATATATATATATATCCAGGGGCTGTATCTTGGATTATCAGGGGTTGGAGGGGCATTATTAGAAAAGCAATAATTATACTGAAAAAAATTATATTGGGTTTGAAAACATAAAATAAGGAATCTAATAGTACTTCTTTTATTTATTTTTTTTGTTAGCATTTTATCCTTTAGATGTTAACATATGATATGAATTTCATCTTGTCTTAGCCACGCATATAACTATTTACCGAACTGTTTGTGGGTCTAACTTGACCTAGCTTAACTTGTTGGAGAGGTTTAATTGAATTTGGGTTGAATGCATGGGGTTTTAGTTAAATGGGTTTGAGTCAAATGGAAGTTGTTGCATTGGGGTTGAGTAAAATGGGATCAAGTTAAATGAGGGTAGAACTGCACAGGCTTTGAGGTGAATGAGGGTTGAGTTGCTCGGGGGCTGAGTTAAAAGGGGGTTGAGTTTAATACAGGTTTTTTCAAACGAGAGTTGAGTTGAACGGCGTTTTAGTTTAACTCTTCACTTTGATAACAACACAAGCATCAGAAGAATTAACTTTTTATGGCGATTAAATAAAAAAAAAAGTTTTTTCAGTTACTATTAGCTCGAGTCGCTCCCTACTTACAGTAAGTTTCAACAAACAGTTCGGTAAACAGCTCTAGGCGTTGCTAACACACGATGAAATTCGTATCGTATATTAACAATGAACCTAAAATTGAACTGACTTCATAACCAGCTACCCTTGTCTCCGAATAATTTGATCACAATCCATTAATTTCAACTTAAATTTTAGACCCTGTACCTGAAATACTGAATTTCCACCCTTACAAAAGTCTGGTACGGCACTCAATGAAAAGGGGAAAGTTTAAACCACTCTTGACGTCGGCCACGTATATGGTTATCTGTCCTATCCAGTGCGTGTAATGCTTTGATCAGGGTGACATCTTTTTTTTTATGTGATCTTAATCAGTTTAATTGTCACTGTTCTTGCCGTAATTAATTTATCAGCATTAAACTAATATACTGCGATCCTTTTATAGTATAATAGAGTTTCCTTTTCGATTTATTAAGTCCGACAGGTTAACTATATTATTAAAGATTTGTATGCCATATGATGTATTTGCTTTCTTTTATTTTCAGACAAAGAGTTTCACAAGTTGTTGCATCTTGATTGTTGAAAGATTGGTTTGATAGCTGTTAGTTTTCTTTTCTCTGCTTATTGGGCATCTTTTATGCTAGTTTATAATTATTTGTAATATCCATAGTAAAAAAAAATTGTCTAAAAATAAGCAACATTACTGTTTTTATATCTTTGTTTGATTGTATGCGTTTATAAATACATGGTCATCTGTGTGCGGGGGGGGGGGGGTTACTTGGCCCCTTGGATTGGACAAAGATTGTTCATTGTTCAAAATAGACGTTGGTTTCAAAAATTATTCATGATATCTCTTTCATTAAAAATCTGAATTTGTAGTTGCCTAAGTTTATTTTTTGCATTAGAAAAGAAATCGAGAAATACCAAGGACATATGGAAACTTGAATAGCTGCGGGGCGGCTATAATTTGTTAGAACTTTAAGGGAACGCACATGCGTGTTATTATGCTTATTTCTTTAAGGGGTTCAGGTGCCATCAGGCTCCCTGACACTTTTGTCAGCTCACCTCTAGGTGGAGCAATAAAGTTGGGATAACATGAGAATCGCTTTAAATGCTGGAGGGGGAAGTCGAGGTCTAAAGAGACAATAATTTTTAGAACTAATTTCCGGTTAAAACGTTTAAAAGTGCATTCGTTGTTATATAAAGTCATTGATCGGCTCTTTCATTCTCAATAGTTCCGAGTTTAGTTCTCCTTTTAAGGTATAGATAAGTTACTGTACAGATGTTAGAAATTATTCTCATAAACCTTTTCTGTATAGTCTCTGTCTTATCAGAAATCTCTCATGAAAGACCAGGGTTCTCGTCCAGACAAGCATACATACTTGATTAAAAGGCCGATAAAAAGGATTGAATCTTTAAGAAGTGAATCAGGACGTCACAATTTGTTCAGATGACTATGGAAAAAAATGGTAGTGGTGCCTTGGCCGAGGGTAGTACAGAAAATTGCAGGCATTTCAAATGATTGTAACACAAAGTAGGTTGATGGAGTTAATGGACAAATAGTGAGAATGGTTTGTTAAAACAGGAAGGTGATTAATAAAACAGAAAGTTTTTGGCATGAATTCCTATTTTTTCTAGGTTTTTTAACAAAGAGGACAGCGATAGTCAGCGATCCAATGGAAGCAACAAGAGTCTTTGCAGCAACCCTTCAAAAAGTCCAGACTCTTCTGCCAAAACTTCAATAGGACAAAAAGGCCGTCGTCCATCATCAGCATATGATGTTGCCCGACCAAAAACCGCACCCCCTCCCCCTCCCACGAATAATGTACAAAAACCAAACTCAGATGATCGAAGTACAGTTCAAGATGTTGAAAAAAGTGTATTAGTTTTGAAGAAAGTAGAAAACAAAGAATCGCAACTTTTGAAAGCTTCCCCACCACCACCTCCTGTAAGAGAAGAGAGTATCTCAGCCTTGCCGCATCCTTGCACCAAGTCGGAGCTAAAAGATTTTTGTTTCGAGGATCCTCCTCATTACTCCCCTCCTCCCGTTCCAAGTACAGGTACAACGAAATTTGACGAAAATGACTTAGTTGTTTCCATAGAACAAGAATTAAAAGCCAGAGAGTCGGAAGAGGATGGTATTAACCATGAAAGCTCTTCAGATTACGAAGACGAAGATGACTATAAAAAAAGTCAATTTTCTTCTGAGCCACTGTACCAATTCTACACAGCTGGTATCCTTGACGTAAGTCTTTTATACAATGCTTAAATTTGTATTAATAGAGGTGTAATCTTAGTCAAAACATTATCAATCAAGATTTTTATTTCATCATAGAAAATACATTCTGTTCGTCGTAAAATAGGAGTAAGTAAGGAAGCTTATTAAATAAACAAGTAATATAGATTGTTGCCGTGCTTTCAGCAATACTTTTCCACTATTTTTAAATTAGTGGTAATTTTTTTACTAGTTTCAAAACTATTCTTTGAAATAATAATAAAGAAAAATTTGAAAAAGCAGATATAGCCTAATATTGTGTTGTTAATTCTACTTAGCTCAGCAGTATTATGTGCGTTTTAGACTGGGCGGGGGGATATATTGCCTAGAAAAAAAGATTGTTGAACTTGACCGTATTAAAACATTCAAATGCAGAAAAAAATGACTGAGATGATAAAAATTAGACATAAACAAGGTGACTATATTAGTGAAAAATTGAAAGGGAAAAAAAAATATCATTAGAACTCCACGATGACAACATTAAGTACCTTATTAAATATTTACGAAAATCCCTTAACGATGAAGTCAGTATTTTTTTTTAGCTTTAACTTACTGTCTTAAGCTACCCTGATTTATCTATTTATATAAAAATAAGTTGTCTGTGTGTGTGGGTATCTGTCGAGTGACGTCATGTTTGTGTGTCGACTGACGTCATGTTTTCGACTGACGAAATTACAGACCGGGACATCGGGACACAAATGACGACCGGGACACCGGCACATAGGGAATATAAATGACGACCGGGACACTCAAAGAGAAAGCGACCGGGACACAAGGAATGTTCGATTAGCAATCACCATCAACAAAGCACCGGACACAAATGACGACCGAGACACAGGGAGTATAAATGACGACCAGGACATAAGTAAAAAAACTAAAAAAACTAAAAAAAGGTAAAAACTACAAAAAAACTAAAAAGAAAAAAAAACTAAAAACTAATATAAAAACTAAAAAGCTAAAAAACTAAAAAAACTAAAAAAGAAAAAAAAAAGAAAAAAAAAAGAAAAAAAAAGAAAAAAAAGAAAAAAAAAGAAAAAAAAAGAAAAAAAAAGAAAAAAAAAGAAAAAAAAAGAAAAAAAAAAAAAAAAAAAAAAAAAAAAAAAAAAAAAAGAAAAAAAAAGAAAAAAAAAGAAAAAAAAAGAAAAAAAAGAAAAAAAAAGAAAAAAAAAGAAAAAAAAGAAAAAAAAGAAAAAAAAAGAAAAAAAAGAAAAAAAAGAAAAAAAAAGAAAAAAAAGAAAAAAAAAGAAAAAAAAAAGAAAAAAAAGAAAAAAAAAGAAAAAAAAAGAAAAAAAAAGAAAAAAAAGAAAAAAAAGAAAAAAAAGAAAAAAAAAAGAAAAAAAGAAAAAAAAATGAAAAATAAAGGAGAAAAAAAAACTAAAAAAAAAATAAATAAAAAAAACTAAAATGAAAAAAGGGGAAAAATACAAAAATTTATTTCATCATATACCATTTCAAAAACGAATGTATATACAGACCGGGACACCGGGATACAAATGACGACCGGGACACAGGGAATATAAATGACGACCGGGACACAGGGACAAAACTACAACGGGGACGCCGGGGGGCACAGGGGGATATATAAATGACGATGGGGACACAGGGAATGTTCGATTAGCAATTACCATCAACAAAGCTCAAGGGCAATCATTAGAATCATGAGGTATAACTAAAAAAACTAAAAAAAAGGTAAAAAACTAAAAACTAAAAAAAAGACCAATTCAAAAACGAATGTATATACAGACCGGGACACCGGGACACAAATGACGACCGGGACACCGGGATACAAGGAATATAAATGACGCCCGGGACACTCAAAGAGAAATCACATACTGGGACACCGGGACACAAATGACGACCGGGACACAGGGAATATAAATGACGACCGGGACACAGGGACACAACTACAACGGGGATGCCGGGGGGCACAGGGGGATATATAAATGACGACGGTGACACAGGGAATGTTCGATTAGCAATCACCCTCAACAAAACTCAAGGGCAATCATTAGAATCATGAGGTATAGATCTGAATACGGATTGTTTTTCCCATGGACAATTATATGTTGCATGTTCAAGAGTCGGTAAACCTGACAATCTATTAATATGCACAGACAATGGGACAGCAAAGAATGTTGTATATTCGCAAGTTTTAAGTATTTAAAAACATATATATATATATATATATATATATATATATATATATATATATATATATTCACAGGTGGGACACAACTACAATGGCGCGTAACTAATATGGCGCGTAACGACTTACGCGCGCGGAGGGGCTTGGGGGGGGGGCTACCCACCAACTAGCCCCCACCCACTAGGTGTTGGGGTGGCGCGAAGCGCCACCCCAACAGCTAGTAACAAACTAAAAATGGCTTTTGAGCTCAACTTTGGATCTTCAAACTGTTGGAGGGATTTTCAAGCAATAATTTTAACGAGAACAATGCGATATCATCATCAGAATTGTTCACTTACTGCAATAGTCTACTGACAAGGAAAAAAAAATATATGGTAGATAAAAACCGATGAAGCTTAATAGCCTTGATTAATTTGGTATGGTTATAATTTTGAAAGATTCGCCAATGGATGACCGCCGTTTGGACTGCCGAGAAAAAAAAAATCTTGTCGGTGGTTTCAACTGCAAAGACAATTTTCTCAGGTTGTTGATAACAGTGCCCTATATTTGCTTATTTTGATTCATCAATGTCTCTGTAAAAGCCGTGGCTATTTTCAAAAATTTCTAGAGTCTCTCGCTTTTTGTTTCGAATATCGAGTTTCATGGTTTGTGAAAGATAATAAAAATATGGTAGCCTAAAGCAGAGTAGTTGACGCCATCGTAAGTTTTCTTTTCTTCGAAGTTTTACTGACTTAGCAATTACAAAATTGATAGGAGAGTGGAACGTTTGGCTTTTTGGAGCTGTTACCGTGAACCTCCGAAATCTGGTTAATGTCGACATTCACTGGTGAATGTCCGAAAATTCCTTTTTCTCTGCACCACCTACTTAAATTTTTTTTTTTAATAATAAAAAAAAATATACATCGAGGATCCAACACTCACAAAGAGGATGTCAATACAAAAAGTAAGTCTTGTTATATCAAAACAAAAGAGTAGACATATTGTAAAAATTCGTCACGTCATTTACAGATATTTAACAGATTAGCAAAAAAGAAAGAAACGGTCTATATTTTACTGGCACCTTTTTAATAATTTTTTGAAGACTATTTAGGATTAGAAAACAGTACTGTTGTCAAGGAAATGTACTTCAATCTTTTCGTTGGTTTCTTTTAGAGGACTATTCTTGACGAAGAAGATTCCGAAGAAGATGACTATGAAGTAATTCATCCAGTAGAAGAAGGTACGGAAAAGACAACATCCTGTGAAGGTGAAAATTGTGGAAAACAACCGTCTGCTATGGAGTTAGCTGAACCATCTGCCGATGGTGGCCGAACTTTGTGGTGTCAACTCCCAGCCATAACAAAAAGTGGAATACTAAGTAAGACATATATCATTGTATTGTTCAGAAAGATTCTGCTTTACAAAGCATAAAAAACTTTATCTGATTTGTTTATTTATTCTTTTTTTTTGTCAGAATCGTTGACGAATTTATTGACCTTAATCCTGGACAAGTGAATTGGACTGTAAATTTTCTGAGTCACAAAGTTAAGCATATTAACAGATATCTTATCGTGGGCTTCTTGAAATTTGTCTAGCATGCTTAATAAAATATTATATTAGAAAGTTCAGGAATTCTTCAGTGTTTCTGAAGAATTGTGTTAATCGCTGAAAATAATGTTCGAGTCTGTCCTGACGTCCTGTTTTGTGAAGTTTCATTGTAACTTTCTAATTAGGAAAATGTAAAAAAGCAGGCAATTTTTTCTAATATTTCAACGAGAGCGTCAGACCCAAAGACTGCCTCCTCCTGCCTACGTGTCATTTTCGTAGTTTTTAAAATTAATTCGTTATGTTCGATAGTTTATAAATGTATTAAATTAGACGCTTTATACTTCTTGTAACTGAACAAATTTTGTAGAGCCTTTGGGATTAGAAATTATTAAAACAGAGACAAAATTAATTGATAGATAGATAGATAAGTTTATTTTAAAGCCAAATACACAGCAAGAACACAGTACAAAAACATAAACGAAAGACACAAATACCATAAATTTTGATCAGCGATCATCATAAACCGCTTAAATGAAACACTGCATTAACCTAATACTAATACTTAATACTTGAAACAAAGGTCCTTTAAAAGAACTCTTAAAACTCGGAAAAAGACATAAATAAAACATTACATTTACTTTGTACTGAATTGTTTTTTTTTTATTTATTTATTTATTATTATTTTTTCTTTTAAAAAAAATTTCCAGATGCCTTGCTACTCTACAAATAAACTGAGGTGACCTACTATTTAAGACACCTGGAAGTATCAACTCATTATTTCCAAATATCCCTTCCCTTATTATAGAGAGTCCCTTTTACCAGCTTAAGCAATGCACTAAATAATCCTCTTAAAATCTGCAAAGCGGGCAAGTATATCTGTCTCCATTGAACATCTTTCTTCAGAATATCTTTTAAATCTTGCACTAATTGGCAGGCAGTTATCCCTGAGCTGCATCCACAGCGTCAAAGATCTACCTGGTAAATTTAGCTTAAAGTAGAACTCCTGCCCATAGACCACCTTAACATCCTTATAAAACTTTAATGTTTCTGAATTTTTTCTCCTCACTCTATTTTTGAATCATTTTATTCTCTAGTACTATCTTAATCTCATTCTCCCAATTTGCATTTATATCCGTTGGTCCTCTACCTTCATTCCAAACAAAGGAAAACCCTGTTTTGTCTAAAATATATTTTATTTTTAGTGGCCATGATCTTTATCATAATATTCTGTATTATGAAAAAATACGAGTAGTTTTGCATTTTTTGAGAGGCAGCAACTTTTAATCAACTAATAAATTACAAACAAAACTAAACAAGAAAGAAACATCCAGGATATAGATTAACAAATACAAAAGGAATACAAAATAGTATTGTACATTTCTATGTTGTAGATCTCTTTGGTCATAGTCCGTTGGCTATGAACAAAGCGGTCTATAAAAAATTTAAAAGGAATTTGGAAAAAGGAAAAGGATTTGGACTGAAAACTCTTTCTGCTGTTCAACAGCGAAAACGATTTGCTTTTCTTTCCTTAAAGGACAAGGGACTAACATAAAACATACATCACAGATGAAAATGAAGAGTCAGACTTTATGCTTTGCCTTCTAATTGTTAGCTTTATGCTTTACCTTCTAATTGCTAGTTGTAGATTTTGAAAACTGACCGGTGTTATTAAGAGTTTTAACGTCATAGCGACCAGTTCGATACCAAAAAAAGTAACGAAAAAGCTAAGACGCAAGCAAACTAGCAAAAACTGTAGCAAACTAAGACCAAGATGTAAAAAATAGAGATTTGAAGCACTTCTGCGCTTTGCAATTAACCTGTTCGATAGTTGTTGATATGGGTGCTTAGAAGCGCAAATTCACTGATTTGTCGTTGTTTTCGTGGCCAGAGTAGAAAAAAACGCTTACCTGTAGTTCACCTGTTAGGTGCAGGTTGTTATGAATCGAAGTGGAAAATGCTCTAGGCGAGAAGTTGTCTGTGGACATTTACTTATAAATATATTAAGATGTATCCCAGCTTCAATTGTTAATCTGTAAAAGAGAAGAAGTGCGGCTTTTCGTCCAGTTAAAAACTTGTATTTACGCTCTATAGTAGTGTAAATAGCTCACTATTAATAGTAATGCTCTGTAAGAGTACTAGTAGTGTAAATAGTAAATCCTGTATGAACATTCTAAAATAGTTCCATTTACACTCTATCTGGTTAGCAAAAACAAACAAAACATGCAGGATTATCGCTTTTAGCTGAAAAAGATGTGCAAGATTTTGGCTTTTTGAATTTGGCCTTTGGATTTTTTAGCCCGTCACTGCAAATTTTCTCTGTGTTTGAATGAACAACACATCTTTTAAGATATCATATACACTCGTACTTGAGATATCTTCTCTTTCTTTTAAGATATCATATACCCTCGTACTTGAGGCTTTTCCAGCTCCATTGGAGATGGATCTTAGAACACGTTATCTTAGAAAGTTATTAGTAAAAATGTCCCAAGGACAAATTGGACAAAATTGGCTATGGAGCTATGTTTCTCTATTAATCAATTTTCTGTGTTTCTCTTTTATCTTCTGAGATTCTGGTACATAAATAAAACTCTTGGCAATTGATCTACAGCCTTATGGCTGTAATGGATCTACAACTTAGAACAAGTAAAGGTAGTCTACCTTGCTACTTCCACTTCTTCTGCCCACAAAAATACCGATTTCTTATCATCCAATTTCAACGGATTACATGATATGTATTTCAGTAATGAATCTACAGCACAAGTCAGTATCTGGGAGGGTAATGTCAAGCCCCTGGCAGCTAGGGAAGTGGGGCTTTGATGTTCCCAAGGATTTGTTCACACAAATTATTATACAACGTAAATAATACTCTTTGTTTTGTGAGAAGCCGATTTAGCAAAAAGACATTACTCTCTAGGCCCGTCTACTAATCTACGTCACAGAAAAATTTCAATTTATCTCTATTTTAGGTCAATTGTCCATTCAAGCAAAGAAAAAACAGGAGGCGATGTTTGAAGTCATAACATCAGAAGCATCCTACCTGAGGTCGCTGAATATCCTGGTTAAACATTTCATGAGCTGCCCTGAATTTAATTGTGATTCTTCCCAGTTGGTTCTTTCAAAAAGAGACAAACACCTCTTGTTCTCCGATCTTCTTCCGGGTAACTTATTTAAATCTAATAGGCTTAGTATTTTTCTCAAACATTCGTAGTAGGATTACATCATTCGCAACTATCCCAAGTAATCTTCTCTAGAATATAAATATGGATAGTTTCGTCGAATTGTATTGCCCCTATTTTGAACGGAAGAATAGGAAATTACAACTCCAGTAATTTATTTTTCTTTGGTTTTATTTAATATAACCACATATTTCAGAAAAAAATGAAAATTTGTTTACTAATACAGTTATTTGTTGTATTACTCAACTCCAGAGTTTGTTTCAAGCCGAAAAAAATAGAAAGTATAGGCTACTATCATAAATATTCTGCAAAATCATGCTGCTTGGTCCAGTTTTTTCATATGTTATTTGTCATAAACCAGTTTTGTCAAATATTGTCTTAATAGTTTTGTTATGCCATCATGTTTGATGAATAACGAACACTTTACGTGATGTTTGTGGCTAAATTTTTTATTGACCCTCTTTTTGCATAAAGGATTTGTGAAGGAGAGGGGGGGGGACTAAAATTCTAGACTTTAATGTAATTGTTGTGAGTTGTAAGAACTTCTATCTTTCTCAATAGGTTCCTGGTAATCTAGCGGCCCTTCCCTTGATTCCATCACTACTCATGTCTCTCATAGTCTTCAACAAGTTCCTTTAAGATGATTTTTTACAGTTTCGACGACCCGATCTTCTCTAGATCTGTTTGTATGACTGTTTCTGTTATTAATGCAACTTATTCTTGTTAAATTTTTATTATAAGCTTTGATAATGTGACTCAGTCGTTACAGATAATGTCAAATAGGCACTATTGCATGAAAACTATTTGTGTTTTAATTCTGCCTTTAATTCAGTGCTAATTGTCTTAATTTCAAGTAGAATATGTTTCGTAAGTATGTTCTTTGCATTGAAAGGCGTGGGGGATTTAACTGTGTAAAAGTTATTTGTTATATCTTGTTAGTCATTTAAATAATTAACTAGTATTCGTTTAAAATTAACATTTCACCTTCTTTTTCAGTTCTTCAATGTTCAGAACGGTTTTTGGCAGACTTAGAAAGAAGATGGCAGGAGAACATAGTTATTAGTGATATCTGTGATATAATTCTTAGTCATGCTGAAAAGCATTTTGATGTATATATTAAGTATTGCAGTCACCAACTGTATCAGGAAAGAACTCTAAAAGAACTAAAGTAAGTATACGTTACTATTTGATTTCTGATTCGGGTCATCCAAAAGTCACACAGACTAACGACAAGACATTGATGAATTTCTAAAAAATTACATTTGTTTTTAAAGGTGTTGACCTATTATAATTTCATGCAAGGTGAAATGTCTGTCAAACATATATAAAACTGTGTGGCCAATTTTGAAGCTTTCTGATGACTCGGAATTTTGTTGGACGTGCTACGCATTGGAGAATTCGAATATTCTTTCCTTTGTCGTTAGTCAAATGTAGTTGATCTAAGGAACGTAGGATTTTATCGATTTGCTGAGTATGTAGTGAAGTGTTCATATAATCTGAACAATCACGAGACTTACATGAATATCATGACCACAGCATAATATATACACAAACAGTAGCAAAAACTCCTATGCTCTCCATCAAAGATTTTTGAAGTACATCAATTTTGACCTCTCTTCATGACTCCGCCTCTTTGCGCACGCGCAATGACAAATGTTTAGCGCATTATGTCTGTTGGGATCTGACTGAATGCCAAGAAGCTACTGAAAAACTACGACTGTGGCGTAATGGGAACTTTCATTCGGCGCGCTATGATGTGTGTCATATTTTGAAAAGTTTTTCGCTATATATATATATTAAATAAAAAAAACAAGTTTTTTTAAATGAAAGTAAGGAGCGACATTAAAACGAACAGAGATTACTCCGTATATGAAAGGGGCTTTTCCTCCTCGACACCCCGCTCCTTACGCTAAAGTTTTTTGTTGTTTTAAAAAGTAGAGTTGCGAGAAAGAATCAAACTTTAGCGCAAGGAGTGGGGTGTCGAGGAGGAAAAGCCCCTTTCATATACGGAGTAATTTCTGTTCGTTTTAAGTTTTAATGTCGCTCCTTACTTTCATTTAAAAAAACTTGTTTTTTTATTTAATTTCTGAAAGTTTTTGAATTAATGCATGTCTGATTTTGGCTCTCCGTACGTAAATTATAAAAATGAAATTTGCATATTAATTCTTTTTTTGGCTAAATGGCTTTCTCTTAGTTTTGATCAGACGATTTTGAGAAATAAGGGGTGGGGAAGGAGGTCTAGTTGCCCTCCAATTTTTCGGTTACTTAAAAAGGCAACTAGATCTTTTATTTTTAACGAACGTTTTTATTAGTAAAAAAAATACGTAACTTAAGAATTAATTTACGTAACAAACTTTTATATTCTTATATTTTTTATTATATATATGAGGGGGTTGGTCCCCTCGTTAATACCTCGCTCTTCACACTAAATCTTGTTTTATCCCAATTCTTTAAGAATGACCCTTGAATCAGAAAGGCCGTAGAATAAATAGTTGAAATTATTTAAAAATAATTTAGCATAAAGAGCGAAGTATTTATCTCCTCCTAAATACCTCGCTCTTTATGGTAGAGTATTTTTAGAACCCCTCGTATGCGTAATAATATCTGTTCGTTTTAAGTTTTAATGCTTCTCCTTACTTTCAATTGAAAAAACTTTTTCATGTTTATATTTTCATTGTTTTTTTTTATAGTAATGCTAGAAAGTCTTGCGCCCTTTTCATTGAATTTCTCTTCCCCCATGAAATATTCATCCAAGGAAAGATCCTCCCATATAGCCCCCTCCCCTGAACCCCACACCCAAACCAAAAAAATCCCCCTGATAACGTCGGTACACTTCCCAGTAACCATTACTGTATGTAAACATTGGTCAAAGTTTGTAACTTGCAGCCCCTCCCCCAGGGACTGTGGGGGGGTAAGTCATCCCCAAAGACATAGTTATTATGGTTTTCAACTATGCGGAACAAAATGGCTATCTCAAAATTTTGATCCTTTGACTTTGGGGAAAAATTGAGCGTGGGAGGGGGCCTAGGTGCCCTCCAATTTTTTTGGTCACTTAAAAAGGGCACTAGAACTTTTCATTTCCGTTAGAATGAGCCCTTTTGCAACACTCTAGGACGACTTGGTCGATACTATGACCCCTGGGAAAAAGAAACAAAAAAAAACAAAAAACAAATAAACACGCACCCGTGATTTGTCTTCTGGCAAAAAATACGAAATTCCACATTTCTGTAGATTGGACCTTGAAATTTTTTCTATAGGGTTCTCTGATACGCTGAATGCGATGATGTAATTTTCGTTAAGATCCTATGACTTTTAGGGGGTGTTACCCCCTATTTTCCAAAATAAGGCAAATTTTCTCAGGCTCGTAACTTTTGATGACAGAGACTAAATTTGATGAAACTTATATATTTAAAATCAGCATAAAAATTCGATTCTTTTGATATATCTTTTAGCATCGAAATTCCGTTTTTTAGAGTTTCGTTTACTATTGAGCCGGGTCGCTCCTTACTACAGTTCGTTACCACGAACTGTTTGATAGCGCTATATACATAAGCTTTAAGCTTTTCTTTATATATATAGCGAAAAGCTATGAGCTTTTCCCTATATATGTATATATATATATATATATATATATATATATATATATATATATATATATATATATATATATATATATATATATATATATATGCGGTGATCATGACTCATTTGCGAAATGTTTTTTTTTTTTATCAAAAACAACATCTTAACGACTTTGGACTTTGCTGTATAATAGTTTGATGCTTTTTTCAGTAAAAGGAACAGCAATGTCTTGTTAGCTGATCAAAATGGCTTTTTTCTGCTTTTTATCATGTTGTAAGTCAAACTTTTTAGTTAAAATAATGGCTTGTTTTGAAATGAATTTACTATTTCAATACTTCTAAAAATTTTTAGAAATATTAAGTTAAAAGTCTTGACTTTATGTATGATTTGTTTGTGGAATGTTTCTCTGATACCACCTAGTTTATGCTCTCAGAAGAGATTCTTTTATGTTATTCAGCTCTTCATAATTGAGAACTAGTGGGATACTGCCAAATCAATCACGGTAAAAGTAAAGTTCTTGGACTAGTTTAAGAAAAGTTTAGTTCAGTTTAACAACAAGAACAGAAAGCTTGTAAATGTAGAGATAAGACCTTGTGTCAAGGATCTTTTTGAAAATATAACGCAGTGATTCTCTTACCCATAAGAAAGACCCTCGGATATTGATAGACTTCGTTTCTTTTTTTTGAATCAGAATTCTAGATCAGATATTCAAGATCACTCAAATGGATCTTGTAATCAAGGGAAAAGGATCGGTAAGTCCTTGTAATCTCAAGATCTACCAGAACAGGTTGCCGAAGGTCAATATAACTTTGGGGAAAGACAGAGCTATGGATCTACTTGCACCTTTATGGGTCTTAACCCAATCCAACCTCTCCTCGAGGATTGAGGCTTTTAATTTCTTGTCATGGGGACATCAACTAGAAAAGGCTGTTACATCTTAACAAGATGTACTAAAATCTGGTGTCCATGTGCCTTTTGGGTTTTCAGACACAATGGAACCCATTCTCGGGCGGGGGTGACACTAAATTCCAACTACTGCAAAATTTCGCAAACTCTGGTCTCCATAATATGCATTTTTATATCTTGATGGATACTACAATGTTTAGGTTGAACCAAACGTTTAGGGTTTTGAAGAGAAGACCTGATGATTTGGTATGGATAATCTCACAGGATTTCAAGCCCTCTAACACTAACAAAAAAAAAACTGGAAGCAGAGTTATTTGATAGTGTCTTTATCATTTTCAGCTTTTGTTTAGTTAATATTTTCCTTTAGTCATCAAGTTTCATAAAAAAGATGTGTATATTTATTTCTAGGGGATCCAACTTAGCGTTTACAGAGGTCCTTCGACGATTGGAGTCAAGTCCTGCATGTCAGAACCTTTCAATGCACTCATTTCTAATGTTACCAATGCAAAGGATAACAAGATTACCTCTTCTAGTTGACGCTATCTACCGGAGGATAGATTTTACTTGCCCACAATTCGAAATATGTAAAATGGCCCTTGCAACTTTAAACAAGGCAAGCCTAGTCCTCTTATTTCAATCAAATGTGCTTTTTATGTTTCCTAAATATGTTTATTTTGTAATTGTCTAAAGAGTAAAAGGTTTTTGGGGAGTCGGTCAGTGGAATGTCCTTCCACTTCTTGCAGGCTTGTAATACTTCGTAAGATTTGCCAAATAATGACTTGTCGATATCGCCGAGTTGAGGAGTTTAACGAAAAGACAACTTTTCCAAACACTTTGCCGACTAGATTTCATCAAATAAATATTATTAGCAGGATTCTTCACCAAAAAAAGTTCTCCTTGTGTTGCTATGTCGTTGCTCAAAAATGCGGACCGTTTTAAGAATAAAAAAAAAACGTGTCTTTTCAAATTAAAGCCACCTCATCTTCCCGCTTTTTAACAAAAAGTTATATAGTGCTTTACTGAAAGCATTTATATTTGCAAAATGTACTTAATGGGCAATTGCACTTGTTTTATGTACGAATTTGTTTTCAAACATTTGAACTGAAATTCTTATTTTTATCCCTTTTTTTTGCAAATTCGTATAAAAAAACGTTAATCATTGGGCTACTTCCCCCTCAAAACCGAATTTTTACGCTAAAGTGTAACTTTTACAGAAAACCCTTAGGGAAAAAGAGCTCATTTACTGTATTTGCCTTTCGTAAAATATTGCAAAAAATGTTTTCTTCATGCCAATGATCTTGTGTTTGATAATTCTTTCTTAAGCATTGCGGGCAAAAAGCCAAACTTTAGCTTAAAAAGTAGGGGGCTGAAGAGGAGGCAGTAAACATCATATGGGGAATTTACGTTTATTATGATTTATACTGTCGCTCTTTACTTTCATGTGAAAACCATTTTTTTTTTTCAATTTCTCTTTATTTTAGTACCAGCGTTATGCTAATTATGAGAGGGGCTGCTTCCCCCTCAAAACCGACATTTTACGCTAAAGCGTAACTTTTACGGAACTTTAATTTTTAAACTTTAATTTTCCAATTAAAGTACCGTCTATGCAATAGAAGGGAAGTGTTGCCCCATCAACACCCACACTGAGCATTGCATCCTGTTTACATTCATATATAGATTCTTCCGGATGTGGGGAGGTCAGATATTACACGTGTAATCATGTGAAGTACCTATCATAGAGAGTCTGCAAACACGGGTCTAAAACGAGGGATAAAAGTTGCCCATTTCCTTATAAAAGAATTCTGATTCCACTCTGATTGACAGTTTGCAACTCTTTGATACTGTATAGCCATTAGTTTATAGGATGAATTGTTTATATTAATGGTTCATCTTGCTGCGTGTAATTTTTAAGGATTATCTTTATGGCTCATTGTCGTTTCGGTGAGTCCTCCTTCAAGCTCTCCTTGATTGCCCGTTCAATACAGTCCTTCCTGGGAAAATAAACAAAGACGCATGCACGATCTTCCTTCTCTTCATATGTGAGAATTTTCATTTTTTTTAGATGGTTGACTTAGTGTTCTTCATGTTGATTTCCATTCTATAATTTTCATTAAGATCATCCCCTTTTTTGAGGGCGTTAACCCCCCAAAATTAACAGAAATAAATTTGTACTTTACTATATTTATCTCAAAACTCACTTGGAGTTGGGAAATTTTAAAATAAAATTTGCTCTTGAAACTTCAGACTCCTCCCCCCCTGAAAAAAATTAAATTCTGAAAGATCCACTGACGCCCGTCCATAATAGCTGATGTGCAATTATACAACTCTGTACACTGTTTGATGAAAGGTCAAATGATTCAGCTTAGTTAAATGAAACAATAAAATAAAAAAAACATAAAACCGTTTATTTTGTATGATTAACGCACATCTTTAGGAACGTATCATCACTGCGCGGAATCATGGCCTTTGATACTGAGATTCTCAGTTCACAATATATGGTTTTTCGATAATTCTAAATTGATTGTCGATCTAAAAATTTTTGGTTAATGTCCTTTGACTATTTTTGTGTGAAAATGGTTGTTATCTTTTCAATATCTTTTCCTACTCAAAAGTGGCAGTAGGACTTTCAACTTCCTTTTAAATTATCCCGTTCTTGGACCATTGGCACGAAGCGTTTGACTGAAATAAGATTATGTAAAATAAATCAAAGGGGTGGAAAGACGATTAATTCGAACAAATTAGAAAAAATGGGATATTCTTAAATTACGAACGGGTGATCGAATCTTAATGAAATTTGATGTTTAGAAGGATCTTGTGTCTCAGAGCTCTTATTTTAAATACCAACTGGATCCGATAACATTGGGGGGGGGGGGGTTGGATGGGGAAACCGGATGGGGGGGGGGAGCTGGATGGGGAAATCTTAGAAAATGCTTAGAGTGAATACATCGGGATGAAGCTTGGTGGAACTCAATGCTATATTGACACAACTGGACCGTACCCGCTCTCTTTGGGGGAGTTGGGGGAGGGGGGATTTCCAGTGCTTTGGCGAGTTCGGTGCTTCTGGACGTGCTAGGACGATGAAAATTGGTAGGCGCGTCGGGGACCTGCACAAATTGACTTGCTAGCACTCGTTTCCCTTATTTTACCATTTGGGGGAACTAGAGAGAGGGGATATCGTGAAAAGTAAGATTTGTTTATCTCACGAATGGGTCATTGGATCTTAATGAAACTTGATATATAAAAAGATATCATTTCTCAAATAATCCATTTTTGATTCGGATCGGATCCCGAGAAATAGGGGGGGGGGGAGGAAACGGAAATCTTGGAAACTGGAGTGCCGAATCTAATTCTAGGTTCCGACCTCGTCAAAAGTGCTATATGAGCTCTTGGCTCTTCCGGCCTCGTCACAAGTGTCATATAAGCTCTTGGCTCTTGTTCTTTTAATTATATAATACAAACCAAAAAAATTATTGGTTTAGACATACTGTTTTTGTTGATGTCCTCATAATACAATGAAAATACATTTTCAAAATAAACTTTCAAGATATTTGGCGCCAGCCTTTCCAAAATAACTGGCCTACATTCTATTTTTGTTTTGATTAATAGGATTGGTTAGGATTAGAAGTCGTGCCCCAACTGTACGTTTGAGCCAAGAGCCGTTTCCGTCCTTTTTTTCCGAAAGAGAATCTGTATGAAGAATTTAAATTAAGACCATGTAATGATTTCCTAAGAGAAGAAACTTTTGCTGTCAAATAAGTGACTTTCTGTCAAAACTTTTTAAATGGGCACTTTTGATGTAGAAATGAAAATTTTTAGAAATATAATATTTGTGACTTAGTTCAAAGTGTTCAATGATGATGCGTTTTGAAATAGTAGATTTTTAATTTTACAAATTTCAAAAGGCAGGAAACGGCTTTTAAGAAAAATTTATATTCCTAAATTTTGTTTCAGATAAAGTAGATTCTAAATCAATATGCAGTGGATAACATCACTTTTGGGCAAAAAAGGATAGTCTTTTTCTAAAAAGAAAAGAGGTAGTCTTAGGGTTTGCCGAATTTCAAATGTCGAATTCAACATTCCCTTTTTGGTTTTTGGAGTAAAATATTTTAGAAATAAGGTCTTGTTGAGTGTTTTCCTATTCTTTTAATTCCTCTAATATCTTCAGATCGTTCAAGAATGTAATGAAGGAGCCCGCAAAATGGAACGCTACGAAGAGATGCTTTCAGTATCAAGACAACTTGAATTTAAAGAGGTCAAAGCAATACCACTGATATCATCTACAAGGTGGTTGGTGAAACGGGGGGAATTTCTTCGTTTCTCTTGGAAAGAAGGTGCTGAAACAAAGTTAACATTTGGAAGAAAAATCAATAAAACGACAGTAAATTTGTTCTTGTTTACGGATTTGCTGCTAATAGCAAAGAAGAAAGGGTAAGCTATTCTTTTTATTTGAAAGAGAACACTTCTAAAATAAATGAGAGGAAAAAACATTTAGTTATTATATCAGAGAAAAATACATCTGATTATGACTCCCTATATGAACAAGGAAATAACAGTGTTTAAAATGGGATGTCAAATTCTGTATAAGGAGTTATTTGATAAAGCTAGTTGGAGCTTGTTTTTGGGACCATTTTCACTTATTTGGATTATTACCATAAGGCGCTGCTAAGCCTTTACGTTTTTGTAGTATATTTTGAATCTATAAAACTTTATTTTAGGTATTTTCGTATTCGAATTGCAATACGTGCTAAAAGTTTGAAAATCAGAATTGTATAAGTTGGGTTGAATTTTATCCCCTTTATTGCTTTCTGAGCGCTGCGACTGAAAACGTGTTCTGAGGATTCTTTGGCCCATCCTCCATAAAAAGTAGAACGATATTTTTCTGCAATTCGTAGACGATATGGATCATGGTTGAATCACCAGAATTTTGCCTTTAATCTAGTCAGTGTAAATTAAAGATTCTGTAGAGACCTCTGTTTTCAACTGCCAAAATATGTCGCTGCTGTTTAACTTCTATGTAACGTCTCTCAGCAGCAACTGTTAAAAAGCGATGTAGTGTTGGTAATGAAAACCTAAATCCTCCGAGAATCATAAAAATGCACAAGTAGGTTTTACAATATATGAAAATATTTTAATCTGCTTATTTCAAAGCGCTATTATATTATTTATATATTTTTTTTTGCAGTGAAGAATGTTATCACGTGATTGACTATTGTCTAAGAAACATGGCTCAATTAACTGATCTGGATGCAGACATATTTATGTCAAAAGGAGAGACGGGCAAGGATCTACTATTGTTAACAATGCTTCAAAACCATGAGAATAAGACAAATGAAATTGTAAGTTTTTTTTTCTATTTTTCAATGCTGGCGCATGATTTTTACTAGATTAACTTCTAAGGTTTTATTAGTTGGTAATGGAATAAAACATTTGCTTGGCGGATCCTTAATTAGCCTGTGTTTTATTAGATTTCCAGAAAGACTCAAGCGAAGTTTACAAGTCTGTGGAAAGCAACAATCGTGATTAATATGGAGAAAATTTAAATAATGAGCTGTAACATAGTTTCTAAAGTAGCAAGGTCTAAAACTTCGCCTGTACAGTGCATATGTGTCTATATATATATATATATATATATATATATATATATATATATATATATATATATATATATATATATATATATATATATATATATATATATAAATAAGTTGTCTGTCTGTGTGTCTGTCTGTCTGTCAGGTGACGTCATGTTTCTGTGTCGACTGACGTCATGTTTTCGACTGACGAAATTACGAAATTACATTGGGACACAAATGACGACCAGGACACCGGCACATAGGGAATATAAATGACGACCGGGACACTCAAAGAGAAAGCGACCGGGACACAAGGAATGTTCAATTAGCAATCACCATCAACAAAGCACCGGGACACAAATGACGACCGGGACACAGGGAGTATAAATGACGACCAGGACATAAGTAAAAAAAAAAAACTAAAAAAAAGGTAAAAACTACAAAAAAACTGAAAAGAAAAAAACAAACTAAAAACTAATAAAAAAACTAAAAAAGCTAAAAAACTAAAAAAACTAAAAAAAAATAAAAAAAAAATAAAAAAAGGAAACAAAATGAAAAATAAAGGAGAAAAACAAAACTAAAAAAATAAAAAAAAACTAAAAAGAAAAAAGAAAAAAAACTAAAAAAACTAAAAAAATGTAAAAACCAAAAAAAAACTAAAAAGAAAAAAAGGGGAAAAATACAAATATTTATTTCATCATTTACCATTTCAAAAACGAATGTATATACAGACTGGGACACCGGAATACAAATGACGAACGGGACACAGGGAATATAAATGACGACCGGGACACAGGGACACAACTACAACGGGGACGCCGGGGGGCACAGGGGGATATATAAATGACGATGGGGACACAGAGAATGTTCGATTAGCAATCATCATCAACAAAGCTCAAGGGCAATCATTAGAGTCATGAGGTATAACTAAAAAAACTAAAAAAAAGGCAGAAAACTAAAACCTAAAAAAAAGACCAATTCAAAAACGAATGTATATACAGACCGGGACACCGGGACACGAATGACGACCGGGACACAAGGAATATCAATGACGCCCGGGACCCTCAAAGAGAATTCACAGACTGGGACACCGGGACATAAATGACGACCGGAACACATTGAATATAAATGACGACCGGGACACCGGGGGGCACACGGGGATATATAAATGACGACGGCGACACAGGGAATCGTCGATTAGCTATCACCATCAACAAAGCTCAAGGGCAATCATTAGAATCATGAGGTATAGATCTGAATACGGATTGTTTTCCCATGGACCATTATATGTTGCATGTTCAAGAGTCGGCAAACCTGACAATCTATTTATATGCACAGACAATGGGACAGCAAAGAATGTTGTATATTCGCAAGTTTTACGTAGTTAAAAACATATATATATATATATATCTATCTATATCCACAGGTGGGACATAGGGACACAACTACAATGGCGCGTAACTAATATGGCGCGTAACGACTTACGCGAGCGGGGGGGCTTGGGGGGCGCGAAGCGCCCCCACCAACTAGGTGTTGGGGTGGCGCGAAGCGCCACCCCAATAGCTAGTATATATATATATGTAGGGAGGAGGGCATTTGCAAGATTAACATGAAGCACCCTCTTTCCAGAAAAACTTGGAACTTGGAAGCTGATGTCTAAAATTTTATTTAAGTGGTTTGAGATGGTACCGCTGATAGAATGTTCTGATAGTCGAACTCTCTCAAATTCTGAATGAATGTGCCCCCATCATTTTAACAACCAATTAATTGTTTTAGATATTGCAATGCAATTCTGATTCAGACCGAACCCGATGGATCGATGCAATAACTCCGAAAATTTCTGACAATCCTGATGAAATCATTTACGAAGAATGGGACTGTCCACAAGTTCAGGTTATTCACCCATACACAGCCCAGCAAAATGATGAGCTGAACCTTCAATTTGCTGACGTTGTAAATGTTCTAAGAAAAATGGCTGATGGTAATACTCTTTAAAGTATTTTGCTGTCAAATGAGCACTGTTTTTATATTTTCCTTTTTTTATATATTTTACTATCTTTGCATTTGCTTCATTATATGTATATCTCATCGCCACAAAATTATAGCCATATAATGTCAGATAATAATTACCTGTAATTGAACAGGGTAATCTTATATTCAAAAAATTAAAGGTAAGACGACTAGATCTAGATTTGCTACAAAATATTCTTCCGCATATTCCATATCTTGCTTATAAATCAGATTAACAAAGGAGTTTCTTTTGAAAAACAAAATAGTTATGGAGAGCGAGATGGCCGGAATACTGTTTGTTGAATAGAGGAATACTAAATGAGTATTTTAGAGCTGAAGTTTTTTTAATAAATTCAGAAAAAGTTTAGTGCATGACGTATCGTCATACATGGAATGCTCAGGACGACCTTATTAATTTGTTCCATGCGATGCCATTTTTTTAGGTGTTTTAGGATTTTTTCGAAATTTTCATAAACCTGTTTTCAAAATAGCCTTTCACTATATATATATATATGTATATATATATATATATATATATATATATATATATATATATATATATATATATATATATATATATATATATATATATATACATTTGACGATTGGGGGAAATATCAAATAAGTTTGATAAAGATTTTTTTGTTTTTTTAAACTTCGGAAAAACCAAGTATATGCCATGTTGTTAAACTGATTATGCCAAGGTCACCCTTATTATTTTCCTTGGAAAGGGGGAGGATCTTTTTCCAGGAAAATTTGATATTTATTTTAATGCGCTTTTCTCTCCATAGGAGGTGGTGGCATCTTTATCTTTGCTGTCTTTTGGCAAAACTCTTAAAAAATTGTTCGATACAACTGTGCGAATTGGGCGAAAGGTGTTCGACCATTCAACTATTAAATAAATTTACTACCGTCGTATCAAATAAAAACAATAGCATTTTGCAATACACATCTTTCTCTGAGAGGGTCACGGAGCAGGCTGGTTTTACGGCTGTCAATATAATTTTTTTGACTGATGGCCCTACTAAGAATTATAAATGTCGAAGACGAAAAAGTATTTCGTCTCTTTTTTGTGTGCTTTTTTTTACTTTTTTAATAAATTTCTGTTCTTTTCATAAAACATAAATGAGAAAAAAAACAATTTGTGTTGATTAGAAATATCTGTTGGTAACATTGATATTCTTGAACAACCTTTAAAATTTATTTTTTATATCACTAACCTTTTTTTACCCCGAGTTGTAGTAACTAAAAATATTCTAATAACGTTGAGATGAAATAACTGTTAGGAAGCACATCACCAAGTCCGCGATAACAACGGAATTAAAAACCGACTCAACAAAGGTCAACAAATATTAAAGCAGCAAATATTCTTCAGATGCAACGAAATATTGTAGGCCTAATATTTTATTCTTGCTACAGTGTTTATGTTAAAAAAAGGAGGGGATAGCCTAATTTTCTTAATTGTTTTTATTTGTTTCAATTTGGCAATGCTGCAGCTTGGCGGTGTGTTCACCCGTGATGGTATACAACGTCAATTCAATGTACTGTCATTATACTCATATTTTGGGGGCTTAAAGAGGAGCAGCCATCCGCATGTGTGTGGGATTTTCTATTCATTTAAGTTTGCTAGTCACTCTTTAGTTTTTATCAGAAAAAAACTCGTTTTTTATAATAGGTAACAGGAAAGTCATAAAATAAATCAAAAAATTAAATGCAACAAAATGCATTCTTTTATTTATACTGCAGTGCTTTTGTTAAAAAAGGAGGTGACAGCTTGGTTTTCCTAACTGCTTGTATTTATACTAACCCAATTTTTCAATATTGTAGTTCGATCACGATACAACTGGTTTCAACGTAAGATCCTAATAAGCAAAGCTTGATTTTACAGGTACCATTCCTTGTGATAAATAAGCACGAACCTGCTTTGCATGCACTATAATTGCTTGTTTAACCATTCTCAATATCTCTTTAATAAGTGAAAAGATAGAAGCAAGAGCGAATGCAGTTAGTTTCACTGTCAATTTATGTAGTACTTTGAATTTCTATTGTTGTGATGCAAGAGTCTGGGGATTAAAATCAGACATTCAGTGAGCTCTTTTGTGCCAATTAAAAAGCTGTCATTCAGATGGAAGTATCCTATGTAGACTCAAGCAAGGAAATAAATTAGTTTTTTGTTTTCTAGTATTCGCGTTGTTGTTTATTCCGATACCAAGTGTTGAAGCATTGACCCTTTCATAAGTTTTATGAAGTGGGGGAATGAAAGTTTTATGAAAGCTTTTACAACTTTCTACCAGGAGGATTAGGTGGTTTATTCCCCTAACATGTCCTCCTGTGGAGCCTATTTGAAAGAAAAACGTTTTGAAAGGACTAGGCTTAAAAAAGGAACTCACTTACGGAATTGAAGCCTGCTTAGAGGGTAATAAATTAAGGAAATTGAGGGTAATAAATTCAGTAGATGCAACACAAACAAGCTTGGAAATAGTATATTCCAGTTAATTCACAGAAATTTGTACAATAATTCTAATTTATCCGGAATAATTTTAGCTTATAAAGCTTATTTGAGTTTCTCTTATGCTGAAAGCCCAGATTTACTTCTTATTTTATTTGTCCTATTTGTTGGTGTTTCGGAATTAAGTCCTTTTTGGTTAACTGGAAGATTTTCTATTTGTAATAAAGTCTTCTTTTGCATGAAAACTGTGGTATCGAAATATTTTCATGTGATTAATATGTGTTTATTTTATTATTTGCTATTACTTTAAATTTGTATGATATTCGACATATGTTAGCTCGAATTAATATGTTAATCAACCAATAATTTAGCAAAATTTTGCGATTTTGGTCTGGAAATGCAGCCACGCTAGTGGTTTGAAGTATACAGTTTGTTTTATTATTTTAAATAAAGCACACTGTGTGCCAAAGGTGGTGGTTCAACGATTTGCCCTCTCTCCTCATGTGGTTCAAAATGAGATTGAGCAAAAAATAGAAAACAAATATGCAATTCTAGCACGAGATCTAAAGCATAACAAACCTGCACAAGTTTGTAACTTTCTGTAACATAAAGAAAATTAGTTATTTTAGAGATTTGACAGAGGCAACTCAAATTGTATCGCCTGAATTTTCCAGGTGTAATTTCTGTGTCGTCGTTTGTTTCGTCGTTAGTTCTCTGTTTCTCTTAGCCTATATTCTTGTTTTTGCTCCTTTTTGTATTTTCCTGTTTCAGTTTCGTGGTTGCTTCTTCATGACGAAGACATCATGTTTTTATATAGGCAAAATATTTGTATTATGTTCATCTCTTTTTTTGTTATAACACGGTTATAAAATTCAAAACTAAAATATTAGAAAAAACACACACACCATGACGCATTGTCATTGTTATAAAGAAAAATATTGTTTATGAAAAAAGGTTGATTGTTATAAAAAAATCTATATTCCGGTATTAACAATATTAGTACCACTGCTGACGATCGCGACGCCTTGTTTACCCGATACTAGTGATTCGCTTTTTTTTTTGTCTTATTCAGTGGCTGTAGACTCGTCTTTGGCTAGATTTTTGGTCTCTTTTTGTCATGGTTGTTTGGGTTGGCTTCAAGTTTTTTATTGGTACACCGGTATTGGCTTGACGGTACGCTCGCAGATTCTTGTTTGTTTAATCGTCAGTAACATCAACAGGATAAATAATGAAACAATAAATAACAAAGTAATCGCCTTTCCTGTATATAATTACAAATATACAATGCAAATATACAGTTATACAATGTAAATGTCTATGTACGACAAGTTTGAATTCGGCATACTTTTTTCTTAGGATAAATAGTGGAAAGGATGCCATCTTTTTTGTCATAGTTAAATGAAAAAAGATATATAAATTATGCTGGGTTAAGACTGGACGCAAAAAAATATCCTATAAATGGGGAGGGGAGCTCCCGCTTTCTCTGCATGCTAAGGTTTCAAGATATTAGATATGCAAATTATACTCCCAATAAAACCGATGACTAAGTGCTCATTCCCTTATTGATGCGCCTGTTCGCTATCTTCTTCTAATACGCTCACGGAACTACATATTGTTGCTGCCCGTTTGTTTTTTTTTTGTTTTTTTGTGAGGAGGCAAAACAATAATATATATATATATATATATATATATATATATATATATATATATATATATATATATATATATATATATATATATATATATATATATATATATATATATATATATATATATATATATATATATATATATATATATATATATATATATATATATATATATATATATATATATGTGTGTGTGTGTCTGTAAATATCTACACACAAAGTGGGGAAAAGGGGATGATCCCCCTCTCTCTCCCGGAATTGACTCATTATCCAACTAGAAAAATATTCAGCTTTTTGATTGCTTCCTTAGTGCGCGTAAGCACACGCAGTGGATTTTATAAAATTGTGTTAAATAATCGCGTTTTAGTGCACGGGAGAACAAAAAGTAATGTGTTGAAAGAAGTTTAAGATATGCCCAATGATTTTGGACATTAAAATATTCCGGAGATGTCAAGTGATAAATTGCAATAATGTTTATCCTACACTGTTTGTATTTATGTTTTCAATGGCTCATACGTACCCCCCCCCCCCTACTTCCAGTATTTCCTCTTAATTTAGCAAGTTCACTTTGATTGACCGACATACTTCAACAATTTAATTGAACTTACAGGTTGGTATGAAGGTGAAAGAATAAGGGACAGAGAACGAGGGTGGTTTCCCGGCAACTACACCCTGGAAATTGCTTCTGCTCACATTCGAGCTAAAAACTTAAAACAAAGATGGCGACTGCTTGCACTCTCTGGTAGTTTCCTTGCAAGGCAACAGGAAGAGCAAAAGCGGAAAAGGAAAGATGGAGTATTTTAAGGAACTTGTGGATGGAGTGTCTCAGAAGTAACCGTACATTGAAGTGACAGAATGTGTGTTCTTTTATATATTCTTTCTTGAGGTTGATAATAACTCTCTAAAGTAGAAGCATCATGAAAACGGGTAGACTTAACTAGATAATGAACTAATTGTTTTCGACCAAAGCTCAAAAACTTGTCGCTATGGATAGGTGGATATACATGTATTGAGTATAGTTGCTTTCGAAAATGCTTCATATAACGTAAACTATAAAACTTGGTCGTTTGTTTTTTGAAAGACAGTGTTAAAATCCATCAATAGAGGATATACAGTAATTGGTGTCTTTCAGTATCGTTTTTAAGTTTCTCTTTAAGTTTTTAACTGTAGAAAATTAATTTTTGGTTAACAGAAAATTGTTTAGTTCCAGTATTACTTACTAAATTGGTACTTATAATCATCAATCTATTTAAAAAGTTATTTATATCTAAATTTTCATAATCATATTTGTCATTACTCGCAAGAATATTTCTGTTTGAATTTTGTTAAGACAATAACAATGTAATTAATGAAAAACAATTTTGAATGGATTTCTTAAGGCTGAAGCAAAAGTAATTAAATGTCCAAGGAAAAATCAGAAGGTTTTATGTAACATAATCGTGTTTTTGAGGCAGTCTACCATTTTGTAATCTAATCTGGACTCCAACCAGATAATGTTCGTGCAAAATCTGTCAATTTTTCCTTTTTTATGGGAAAGAAATAATTTATATAATTGTACAAAATAACTTACAATTGAATTCTAAACGATTTTATACTGTTGCATAATTCTTTTCTTTACTACCTTTGTTAACCATTACACTCGTCATATCAAGCTGAGATCTTTTCAGATCTCTTCAAGATCTTTTCAGATCTCTTCAAGATCTTTTCAAATCTTAATTTCAGCAAGCCATGCCCATAAATGTTGAAATGTTATCCTATCCCTTTAACTTGCCTCTAAATGGTATCAATATCCTCAAGAGAATTCAATATGAACTTATACTGTTTTTAGCTATGGTCATGTTTTCTTCTTTTCAATGTTTTAATTAAGTAAGAGTGTCATATTACTGTTAAGCAATTACTACTGTTTATTATATTTCCAGTTGCAAATTAAGTCATGTTTATTTGAGTATTTTTGTACAAAGGTTGCCATGTTTTGTTTTCATACTCACTAATGTTGCGTTTAGTATTACGGAATATGCATTTTTTTAGAATAAAATTAGTACATCTATAAAGGAGTTTTTGTGCTTCGTGGATGTAGCTTCAGTGAGGGTCTACAATTAAACCCACTAAGAACCCTCCATGATGGTGTTTTTGCGGACGATATTGCACTCTTCGCTCACGAATCAGAAGATATACAACACAATATAAATGAACTTGAGCGTGTGGCAAATGCTGTTGGACTCTCCATAAACGCTAACAAGACTAAATCAATGTCAAATGCAGTCATTCCTGACTTAGCTGAGGGACTTTTGGTCAACAATGAGGAAATTGAAGTAGTGAGAGAGTTCAAATATCTAGGCAGCATTCTTACGCAAGATGCCAATCCTGAAAGAGAAATTTTGTGCCGAATAGCATTGGCTGGCTCTGCCTTCAATTGTCTCAGAAATGTTTGGAGAAATAGTAAATATTCCCAGAAGCTAAAACTCAGAATTTATAATAGCAATGTCCTCTCCGTCCTTACATATGGTTGTGAAACTTGGAGTATCACTGCGCAACTAGGAAAACGACTATGGGCATTCGATAATAACTGCCTAAGATATATTTTGAATGTACATTGGACTGAGAGAATAAGAAATGATGAGATGATGGGCGAGGTCTTCGATGGAGGAGCTTTGGTCGAAGGCTCAGGACAGGTCGTCGTGGCGAACCACTGTTGCTGTCTTATGCGCCCTCAGGCGTGGGAGGACCTAAGTCTAAGTAAGTCTGAATTTACTCCTAGCCTTTTTTTTCGTTAAATAGTTTGCATTTTCATCTAGCTCACGCACATTACGTGAATATTAAATTGTCCCCAACTTTTATTGCCACTTTTAAAATGGGAGCCGATCTCCGCTCAAGATAAAGTGTGGAGATTTGGGCATTACTTAGACTTGTAACCCTGGGAGTGGTTTAGCAAGGAAATTTTTTCGGAGTGAATAGCACGGATGTAGTATCATGATTTCCTTATGCTTGATACTTTTTACTCGAAGCTACCTAAATGGAACGAAGGCTAATTAAGATTAATTAACCATGAAGATTAATTAATGACTTTTTATGAAGAAATTAAAAAGATTAATTAATTTTGACTTTTAACATTAAACAAGCATATGAAAAGCACAAAAAGGATTCAATTATTATCAAAGATATTTTCAAATACAAATTGTTTTGAATTGATTTCTCTATCGTCAAAGTTATATATCCCGAATTAGCACATAAGTTAATCTTTTTCATTATTTGAAATAAAAAACTTAAAATCTTTTTGCATGCTAACCAATGATTTGCGTAGCCTAGGTACCAATCTCTTCTATTTTTTGCCTTCAGCCGGAAGTGCAATGCGTGGCTGGGGACAAATCTTCCTGTGCGTCCCGTGTTTCCCCACTAGATTTCTACAGGTACATATTGAGAGCTGGGCCGACTCTGGCTGATCTTCCTGAGTCACACATTGATCCCGTTTTAAACAAAATAACCAGTGACACGAGGACTCAAAATTCTGTTTCCAGGAGTTCAGGTCTAGCGCACTAACCTCTCGACTAAGACCACTCAACAAATTTTGGGGTTACAATGGAATCACACACTCATATTTTGGAGTCAACAGGATTTTGGAGTCAGTCCAAGATATCTCTTCTCCTAGACCTGAAATAATTCATACTTTTTTTTTGAACTTTTATATCTGAGGAACAAAAAGCGAAATCTAGCGATCTTTAAGGGACCATTTTGTTGAGACATCCAAGGGAACTGCTCAGCAGGTAAAAGAATAACCTTTTTTTCTTTTTTTTTGAATGCCTAGCAAAATAAAGTTACGAAAAACAGTACGGCTATTCAGTCAATAGTTTGGATGTGATCACAAATGTATGAAGTTAATAAAAAAATTGTTATCAAACTGAATGGTTTTTATGGCACTTAGTATTTACTAAGTGGCATATAGCGACCGCAAATTCTGTCGGTCCCAGGTTTGCTAGTTTAGGCACTTCCAGATAAGCTAGGACGACGAAATTTGGCAGACGTATCGGGGACCAAACCAGATTAAGTTAGAAATAGTCGTTTCTCCCGATTCGACCATCTGGGAGGGAGAGTGGGGGGACGGTTAATTTGGAAAAATTAGAAAAAATGAGGTATTTTTTAACTTATGAACGGCTGATCAGATCTTAATCAAATTTGATATTTAAAAGGATATCATGTCTCAGAGCTCTTATTTCAAATCTCGATCGGATTCGGTGACACTGGGGGGAGTTGGAGGGGGAAACTTAAAATCGTGGAAAACGCTTAGAGTGGAGGGATCGGGATGAAACTTGGTGGCAAAAATAATCACAAGTCCTTGGTATGTGATTGGCGTAACCGCTCTCTTTGGGGGATTCGGGGGGGGGGGGATAATTCTGAAAATTAGAAAAAATGAGGTATTTTTAACTTACGAAGGAGAGATCGGATCTTAATGAAATATCATATTGAGAAGGACCTCGTAACTCAGATATCTTATTTTGAATTCCGATCAGATCAAGTGTCATTGGGGGGGAGTTGGGGGGCGGGGAAGAACCGGAAATCTTTGAAAACGCTTAGAGTGGGGAGATCAGGCTGATACTTGGTGGGAAGAATAAGCACAAGCCCAAGATACGTGACTAACATAACCGGACCGGATTCGCTCTCTTTGGGGGAGTTGGGGGGGGGGGGTAATTTGGAAAAATTAGATAAAATGAGGTATCTGTAACTTACCAACGGGTGATCAGATCTTAATGAAATTTGATATTTAGAAAGATCTTGTGTTTGGACGGGATTTTAAATCCCGTCCAGATCCAGCGACATTGGGGGGAGTTGGAGGGGGAAACCCGAAATCTTGAAAAACTTGAAAATTTAGGTAGACTGTCTTTATCTTATGAATGGGTGGTCGAATCTTAATGAAACTTGATATATAGAAAAATCTTATGCCTCAGATGTTCCATTTTCAATTTGAATCGGATCCAGGGACATAGAGGGTTGGAGGAGGGGAACAGAAATCTTGGAAACCCGAAATCTTAGAAAATATTCAGAGTGGAGAGGTCGGGATGAAACTTGATGGGAAAAACAAGCCCAAGTTCTAGAGGCGTGATTGACATGATTGGAAAGGTCCGCTCTCTTTGGGAAGTTTGGGGGGGTCCAGTTCTTTGGCGAGTTTGGTGCTTCTGGACGTGCTGGGACGATGAAAACAGGTAGGCGTGTCAGAGACCTGCACAAATTGACTTGATAACAGTCATTTCCCCAATTCAACCATCTGAGGGGCTGGAGGGAGAGGAAAAATTGAAAAAATTAGGTATTTTTAACTTACGAATGAGTGATAAGATCTTAATGAAATTTGATATTTAGAAGGACCTCGTGTCTCAGAGCTCTCATCTTGAATCTGGAGGGAGTTGGAGGGAGAAACGATAAATCTTGGAAAACGCTTAGAGTGGAGAGATGGGAATGAAACTTGGTCAGAAGAATAAGCACAAGCTCTAGATAAGCCATTGAAATAACCAGAATAAATCCATTCTCTTTGGGGAAGTTGGGGGGAAGGGTGTTAATTTGGAAAAATTGAGGTATTTTTACCTTGAGAACGGGTTGTCGGACCTTACTGAAATTTGATATTTAGAAGGAACTAATGTCTCAGAGCTACTGTTTTAAATCCTGACCAGATCTGGTGACATTGGGGGGAGTTGGAGGGAGAAACCGGAAATCTTGGATAACGCTTAGAGTGGAGAGATCAGGATGAAACTTGGTGGGTAGAATAAGCAAATGTCGTAGATACGTGATTGACGTAACCGGACTTTATCCGTTCTCTTTGAGGGAGTTAGGGGGGTATAGTGCTTTGGCAAATTCGGTGCTTCTTGGACGTGCTAGGACGATGAAAATTTGCAGGTGGGTCAGGGACCTGCACAAATTGACTTAATAAAGTCGATTTCCCCGATTCGACCATCTAGGGGCTGAAGGAAGAGAAAAATGAGGTATTTTTAACTTACGAGTGGGTGATCGGATTTTAATGAGTTTTGATATTTAGAAGGACCTCGTGTCTCAGAGCTCTTATTTTAATCCCAACCGGCATTTAGCCTCTGATTTTCGTTTCAAACAAATCTATTGATTCTTAGAGTTTTGCTAGAGCTCATGCCATATGATCTCTTGGCTCTTAGCTCTTCCGACCTCGTCACAAGTGACTTATGAGCTCTTAGCTTTTGTTAGTATAATTAATACCTTTAAAAGCTCTTTTTTTAAATATTAGATGTTTGTATCTTGGAGTTATCTTGGAGTTAAATACTAGAGTTTCTATCTGGTTATACTCTATCAATATTCAAATCATGTGAAAGAAGTGACAAAAAGCATTCGAACTTTGGCAAAACTTATGCGCAGAAATGCAGAGAAATTCTTGAAAAAAACTAGTATCTTCACCACAAAGTAGAAATGAAAGCCGTGAGCCATCTGTAATAATTTCATTTAACTTGTTATTGTCAACTAAGTCCAAAAATATTTTTTCCTTTTCGGGCAATAAAGCGAAAAAAACGCCCAATAAACCAAAAAATCAATGGAAAGAACGTCAGTTATTTTTTTTTCGGTTGTCGATCATCATTTATCCATGATCGAAAAAAAAATTGTCATCTGTTTTCTGTCATGTGACAAAGTGTCATTGTTTTTTGTCAGTGCTTGAATTATCATTGTTTTCTGTCATCAAATGAAGCAATGTTGTTTTCCTGCCATTTCAAATTAAATCACGGATGTTCTTTCATCGCACTCAGCTCCATTGTTCACAAAACCGGTTGTCTCTTTTTTATATTCTGCCATTAATATTTGTCAGTTATGCCAATGATCTATGCAGAAACAGCGCTCAAAAATGAGTGTATATACAGAAAATCGTAACTAACACGTCAACCGGAATACATGTTTTAGTGAAGGAACACACTTAAAGAAGTAAAAAAAATGTAAAGTATGTAAAAAATATAGGACAATCGAAAAAACAGTTTTTTTCGGAGAAGTGGTTTTACCCCTTTTATTTTTATCTATTTTATTTTTCTTTGCTTTTTTACATTTTCAAATTTGTTCCTCTGCTATAAAAAAAATCAAGTATACTTGTTTTTTATAACTTTTTATGAAATCAGTCATTTCTGGATGCTGTTCTTGTGTCTGCTTTTAGCAAAATTGCCATTTAATGATTATATAGCTCGAACAACATAGCACGTTTTGCAAGGACTGATTAAAACAGTCAAACTTTGCGGGGCAGAAAACAATGACACAATTTATAATGAGAAAAAATAATGATAGCACTTTAGCTAATGACAGAAAGACTGATGATACTTTGGAAAATGGTAGAAAAAAAAATGACTCAGTCGTATAAATAGATAAATGATGACATTTTTTACGATGACAGATAAATTATTAGAGTATTGTATTTAATGGCCGGAAAAAATAGTGACACTTATTGGGGTGACACATTTGGAGATGGCGATTGCATACTTTGCAATAGGATGAAAAAAATGACTAGGTTGCAAAATGTCGTAGTGTTGCAATATTCCATGGGAGCATTTTGTTGCTTGTTTTTATTTTGTCTTTTTTGTGGGGACAATTCAATTTTGTTAAAAGTTTCAATCACTGCCTTCTTCCTTCGACCTGATAATCTTCAATAGTTAAGGAAGGGTTGACTATGAGTCAGGAGCGGAAATATGGGGAGACGGCTAGGCCTAGTGCACCTGAACACAACAATTTTCACATGCTAACCCTTCTCCAGAAGAAAAAGAAGAGAAAAAAAGATACATCAGTACTACCGTGCAAAATTGTGATTTTCCTTGTTGTTCGAGATGGGGAACTGTAAGCCTCCTGCTAAAGACTTCTGAAAATTTTGATCTCGCCTCTTTACTTTTTGTTTCAATTTGATAACACTTTAAGGAAGAGGTCCTTTTTCTAAACTCCCGCATTTTTTCTTCTCGTAATTACGAACTACTTTCTGCTGAGTCTCAATAAAATTCGCTATTTTTAGAGAAATGCTAAATGGGCAATATTTGTTACTAGAAAACTTGTTTGAAAAACTGATTTGAAAAGTTGGGCTACTATGGGCTGTGGTTCATCTTTTACTTGGCTAACCAATAGCACTGCCTACGCAAAGAGTTCAAGGATTCAATGTTCTATTTTTTCTTCCGACCCTCTCGCATGGAACGAGTGGTCGTAGAAACTTCAAAGGGGACCCATTCGGTTATAAATTGAAAGCTCTTGTGCTCTTTTCAGAAGTCGAAAGTGATTGGAAAGCAGCCAGCACCCCTCCCATGCCCTTGTTAGCTACCATCGGCTTAATTCCCGAAGCCATCTGATCAAAATTTTGAGATATACATTTGTTCACAACAATTAAAAGGTCCAATGAATCTACCTTCGGGCTGATCTAACCCCTACATCCCCTGGGACAAGGGCAGCATAATATACAAGTTGCCAATTGTTTTCGTATCAGTTTTATAATGGACACAAGAGTGTGGGGAAGCATATCTAATCTTCGGAGTCAGAAAAGTTAATGGTAGTAATTTACAATTGTCAGGGGATAATAAGTGGATTTCAAACTAAATCAAAAGACATTATGTATGTCAAAGCTATCAATGGCGTATTTTCAATATCTCAGGAACGCCTAAGGGTATTACGCTGAGACTGAGGGGTATTAAGCTGAGGTAACGCCTCAGCTTAAGGGTAACGCCTAAGGGTATTAAGCTGAGATTGTTGAGGGGAATGTAAAGCTAAACAAAAAGCACCAAGTTTATCCAGGTTGTTAAAATGGCGTACCTGCAATTTCTCAGGAACTGCTAAGGGTTGAAACTTAAAAGGGATGTTGAACTAAATCAAAATTTGCTATGTGTATCCCGGTTATTAAAATGGCGAATGTACAATATCACAGAAATGGCTAAGGGACTTTGAGGGAAGACTAAGGTAAGAATCGAATAAAACCAAAAGATACTATATGCATCCAGGCTGTCAAAGGATGCTTTGGAATGGCTGAGAGGATAAAGTTGAATTTGACATTTTTTTTCTGAGAGGGAAGATCACGGATGCATGTTTATTTGTTTTTTTTTTCCTCAGGATTGTCAGTGTAGAATCAATCGTCGCATAATACTGGGAGAGAGCTCATTCAAAGGTAATATGACACTGAATCAAAAGACCCTGTGTGTATCCAGGCTGCCAAAAGATCCTTAGGAGTGGGTAAGGTAATTAAATTGAAATTGGCATTTTTCCCAGAAGAAAAATAACAAATGTATATTTATTTGTTTGTTTATTTTTTTTTTAATGGTTGATTGTGTAGCACCAGGGGTCCTAGAAGATTTGGGCTCATTCGAAATTAAATTGAAAGATTTAGTGCCCTTTTAAGTAACCCCAAAAAATTGTGCCACGGGAAAGAGGCGTTTTCTAGAAGTTTGAAGCACCAAACTAGGAATTTACCCCAAAGATGATCACATCCCCATCGACATGAATTCTGAGATAACCAATCAATTTAAGAGCCTCAAAATTCTACGTATTGATTTTCAGAGGATGTAATAGGACAAGGTGGTGCCTTCGTTCCTGAAAAGTCGCGCAGTTTATACAAGATAGATGGTTGATTTATCTTGATTTAACTAAGTTGATTCATTTGATTTTTCATGAAATTATGTTCAAAAATGTATAATTGCGCGTCAGCTATTATAAAGGAGGGACGATGGGTCGTTGTGTTGGTGGAGAAAGGGTTGCCAGATACCTCTAAGAGTGCATTTAGATACCCAATTTGTCTAGCTCCCCATGAGCCTTTGGATAAATATAGGAAGGGGTGTTTGTGGGAGCGGACATGATTAAATCTCTCTTCTTCTTTTATGTAGAGTAAACCCTGAATAAGAGTATCGTGGGGTCGTAGCTCACATCTTATTGCGGAAAAATGTTTCTAACATTAATTTTAAAGTTTTGTTTATAGTCCGGGCTACAGGTCTTAACAATGTGAAACATACCACGACGGAATGGGTCAGGTACAAGAATGAGTCTATCTCCCCTCCCTAAGTCAACCACGCTGATTCGAAAAATACCAGCGGCAATTGCTTGCGAGGGGTAGAACACTTCGAAACTTAAAATTTTATCATATTTTCGTGTTTCATGCAAGCAAATGCATCTTCCACGAAGTTTGATGTGCAGTTTTCCGCTCTAATGCGAGATTGAATTGCCTAAAGGCCATAATATATCTACATAACAGACCAGCATGATTGGTTAGAAAAAATGGCAGCAATGCCGCAGGTAAAGAAACTAAACAGAGTCAGAATTAACCCTATTTGTTTAATACTCCTTTCCCAAATTCATTATGTTTTTTTCCTAGTATCCCTCCATTTCAAGTCACGTACAATTATTTCTCGTCTGAATCAGCCTCGGCCACGCAACGCTTCCCACATGAAGAGGACAAAATATTGCAACCTCCATCAGCACATGGACATCTCGTCCACAAGATTTACACTTGCAATATGGCGAAGTTTTCTGAATAGTTGATGGCCAAGCAGGAAGGGCTGATTTAATGGGTACTATGCATCTATCCTTCATCTCCCATCCAAAATTAAGCGGAGAAAGGCACGAGGGGCGAGGTATAAGGGTCTATTTACCAGCATAATGGACCGCTGGTAAATGCACTTTTTCTAATGTAAGGAAAGGAGTCGTCCGTTGGAGGCAGGCTCTTCGGCGCTTTCCGGCGAGGGAACAAGTGAGTGCGGAGGTCATTCAAACACGAAAATTCCTCTGATTTTCTGTATGAGGCGATCAAAATCTTGCGACACAGCTTCATAATATCTTCCTCAAGCTCAACTACTCGGTCAATTTGTTCCAAAATCTATTAGTAAGAACAGATATTTGAGGTAACCACGGCACAGCTGCTCTAAGGATTGTTTTCTTTCCTTTGGAGAAAATGAAGCTCACGGTACCACAACCGGTGAAACAGTGCAAAAACGAAACAGAATCCACGGTGGAGTCTACGGATAGAGACGGTGGGAGTCTATTTACAAGTTCAGTGATCGAAATTACCTTGTCCTGCAAGCGAACCAAAACATTAGGGGTGTCATGGCTTGGCTTTTCAATCATTTTAACAGGCTGAAGCAAAATGTCCACAATGTCTTTGTCATTTGCTTCCACGATTACTTCCACGCACCCCGTTCTGGCACAGAAACCCGTGAGAAGAGTGACATAGTGACATCTAAACAAAACAATAACTAAACTAAACTCTGGAAATTTCTTTAAGAGATTTAAAATAAAATTGCAGATTATTAGTTCCCCCTGTAGCATAGGACAAAGAGACCCGACTAATAGAACCAAAATATACGGTAACAAAATAATTGGTTTGTATCCTATTTATATTAGACAGTATCTGATTATTGACTGAATGATTATTGCCTAATTGACTAAATAATATACAATAAAAAAAAGCTGTTTTTATCAGAGGAAATAAACTACACCTGTACCACATTTAGAATATATGTCACTGGTGGGACTCTGTAAATTCTCTACATCCTATAAATCAGGCTTTTTGGGGATACGAATGGATTTAGCGTCAGGCCACAGGGCTCTGGGCGCGGCGGCTTAGACACCAAATTCCGAAAAAGCTGAAAATTAAAACGAAATCAAGCTTTTCAAATTCTAGTTACTGGTTCCATGATTTCCTAATTATGTGAAATGATTATGGTATTCAGATAGTGGATTAAATTATGAATCACATGGTCTGTTTATTCCATATCTATCTCATTATAGCCTGACTGAATGTAATCCATGCAGTGCATTGGAAAATCTTTTCCACTGAGATTCATGACCAAATTTGTGTCAGTTCTGATGCATGGTGAGCAAGTGCCAAAATCGCAGCTATTTGTTTGGCAATCAAAATGGTTTGACATGGATCAAGAGAGCAAATGCAAACTGATATGATATGGGCTTTAAGCAGAGAGAACTCTAATATCAGCTTCAGAGAAATACCCTTTCACTCAAGACTTTTTGGTTAAAAGAGAAATTACCCAATGGGACCAAGTGATGACATGCAAAAAAGGTCTTACTCAGAAATAACATCACATGCTATGCAGTCTCTATTGAATTAGCCAAAAACTATCGATAGGAACTTCTTTCTCCACTTTGTTTTCATTCGGTCTTGAAACTAAAACAATAGCAGTCAAAACAGTACCAATCTTGCTTATTTCTTCTAAAGGACACGTGAAAATGGCATCTGAAACCGGCGTTCGCGACTTTTGCTCGCTAGATAAAACTTTTCGGTAAATCTGAAGTTCAGACCAAATTTAATAGACTCCTCCCTTGTTTTAAAGTGCCATTTTTATTTTCTATATCAGCGTTTTTTAGGCTATCTTTCATAATAACTCTATTTCGTCATACCCCCTCTTGAAATAGGTGACACAGCGAAGCGTGTCACCCTGACTATAACTGAATTGATTCGCTGGATATTTCATAAAACTATATACAGTGACACATAAGTATCAGCTATTATGACGGAAGGACGCTAAGTAATTGTTTACTCTAAGGGGGGAAGGGGTTACCAGATGCCTCAGAGAGAACATTTTAGTGTCCAAATATCCTAGCTCTCTTTGAACCTTCAGATAAATATAGAACGGATTTTTAAGAAGGGAGGGCGAATAGAAATTGATGTCTAATAACTCATGATTTTGGGGGATATTTTTGGTCTACGCCTTGTAAAACCACCTACACTTATGGCAGCGATTCAAATCCATGTTTTGGAATATAATGGGTTAATTTAGCCCATATAAACTACGCAAATCCCAGCTAAATTAAAAACCATCTAAATTGATTTTAGATTTTCCAGGCCTAGCCAGAATCTAGGACTAACGTATTAAGACAATTATACAACCAAAACTTCTAGATAGGAGGATTTATTGGCTTAACCTTTAGAGACTTATTACCCTAAAATGGGGTAAATAAAAGTGAGAAACAGAGCTTTTAAATTACAGAAAGAAATTCTAGTGGGCAATTTCAGTGTTTTGAGATTAGAGGCAGAGCTAAATTTTTTACGCGAGCAGTAAATACTATAGAATTGAAAGGGGACATCAAAATCAGGATATTTTCAGGGACAGTGCTTCGTTAATTAAAATAAGGGATCTTACAGAAAAAAGCTAGAAGATGTAAAATATTATTTTCTTTGGCAATGAAAAAGACAATGTCGATAAAAAACGTAAATAACTTAAATAAAAAATTATACAAAAGAGGTTATACAAAAGACTCTAGTTCGGCATTGTGGAGTGACATGCATGAGAGGTGTAGCATAAGTGGAAGACAGTAACAACCGGCAATCAAAGGGGTAAAATTAACCTTGCACTTGATGCCCATTTAATTGGACAATCTGTCTTGGCTTTTTCTACAATTGGCCATGACTTGACTTTTCCCACAACTGTTCCCTTTTCAATTCAAAAATCAACGGACTCGGTAAGTATACGAACTCGGTTATGAATGTAATAAAGAATTACATTCAACCAAAGATGTGCAGATATAAAGTCAACTAATTTTTCAAGCGTAAAACTGCCACGAATCACCATCATTAAATAAAGGTAACCCAAAACGAGCAGAAAACTACAATAAATAACCAAGTCAAAATCAAAACGAGCAGATACTAAGATAAGTAGGGCTGACATCCCCCATGCCTTCAAAAAATCAGTACATAACTCACTTTTTACTGAAAACAGAGTAAGTTTGGAACGTTTTCTTTATATATGTTAAACTGTCAATACACATTCCCTTTTTTAGTGATCTTATTGATTATTAGATGGGTTTTCTTCGATAATATGAGAAACAGAAACATTAAAGAAATAGAGAAAGAAAAATATAAACTAACAATTGTTTTGAGTAAAGTGTAAATTATATTCTGTACTTATTTGTACTACCTTTTCTCTTTACCGTTTAATTTCTGCCGTAAAGTACTTGAAAAAAAAATGGCAACAATATATCCTTTTAAATAGGCTTCAATCAAAAGTATATGTATTGAAATAGGTTATTTTTCTTTACACTAAGTGATTAACTGTACAGCTTAAACTTTAAAGTTCTTCATTCCCATGTTTGGCTATCCATATGAAGGGTTTAGTTTACTTAAGTGAAGGTTTCTCCTTTCACTATGATGAGTTTGGGGCTTTACTTATGCTCTCCTCTACTGGTACGAAAGAGAACTGAAGATACATCTCTTTTCCATACATCTATCTCTAAAAAGGGATAGAATAAGCACAGACTAGAATCTGGATGAAGTTCCTAGGCCCCATATTCTCCCGATCAAAAATCTGCTTCGTGTAACCCTGCGCGATAGAGGGGATGCGCTGAGTTGATGGAGAGCTCCCAGAATGAAGTACCTATTACCTACTGAGAAATTTTAAATACTTAGGAGCATGAATCTGTTGTTATTGTTGTTTTTGTTTAGATCTTTTACTGCTCAAGGTCAGTTAAATAAAATAGTTCCTATTTTAGCACTATGTAATGTTTCGATATTTTAAGCTTTAGCAAATTGCTTTTGTATTCCCTTTTCTAGTGAGATTGTGTAAGTTGCAAAATATACAAAATACTTTTCAAATTATTTTTCGTAGCATGGCTGCTAACTGTGCTAAAATGAAAAATGAACCATTACTTTTAGATTATATCGTAAAAGGTCATTCTAAAAATCTATTTTGTCTGACAAACTTGTGATATATAAAATAGAGAAATAAGCTAGCAGTTAATTACTTATTGGTCTTCCCCTAGTGAGGAGACAGGCTGCTTTCTTTACCTCCTCCAGCCAACGTTGTTGGTCCAAAATTCTCGTTTCTATTGGACTTCACATGATGAAGATAAAAAGTTGAAGTTCATTATTAAGTGTATCACTGCAAATAGAGCTAAAAAAACGAAGCATTATTTAAAATTTTGAGGAAAGCATTGACAACTCCTACGTTTGGCGTGTCAAGTCTGTTCTTGGACGAAATATTTAAAATACAAAGAAACACGAAAATAGACATTGAATTTGGAAATTCTGGCGTGAATTCAATTTCTCCTTCCTGTTAATCCTTTACTGACGCTACAATTACACGTTCCTTATTCAATTAAAATTCCTGAAATATGTAAATTGCGCTATAACATAATTTTATCGTGTTGTTCTTCAGTTTTAAGCCATAGAGTGGCAAATCATAAATTGTATTTAATTAAAATATTCTGACTTGAATTCACTTCCTTTTTCCGGTTTACCTTCACAAATGCCATAATAACTTCATTCCATTCCAGAGTGCTAAAGAATTTCAGGCTTGAGTTCATTTCCTCCTTCCTGTGTATCTTTCCAGACACTAAAATAACTTTTCTTCATTCTAGGTTGACAAATAAGCTATTTTAATTGAACTAAATAATTCTGACATGAATTCAATCCTTCCTTCCTGTTTATCCTTCACATCATTACGCACGTTAAACTAACATGCTTCTTCATTCCATTGTAATTTTACTTTTAGCCATAGATTTATTTATGCAACATTTTTGTTTGCAATTCAATGTTATTTTTTCTGTTTTTTGTTCCATGACTAAATTTTAAGGTATTCAGAGTCATTTGTCATATTTTGTAATTTTGCATACTTCATCCGTACTAAACATGACCACTCCTGGGGGGAGGGCGAATTATCTAATTTTCCTCATTTTCGATATAACTCCTTAATAGAGCATTAATTTTTTAGACCACACTACCGTTCTATGACAAACAAATAAATTTTCAGAATTTCAAGTTTTGATGTTGCTCCTTACTTTCAGTTGAAAAATCTTGTTTTCTATTCAATTTCTTACAGCTTTTTAATTAATGGCGGTAAATCCAGCCCCCCCCTCTGTGGATTATTCCCTTCCTCCACAAAATTATTCCATGGAAAGATCCTCCCACGTAAGCACTGCTGCCAGACCCTCCCCCCCCCAAAAAAAAAGTGTTTATATTTCCTAATAGCAAAAACTATATGTAAACAATGATCAAAGTTCAAAACTTGCAGGCCTTCTCCCGGAGGCTGTGGGGGTCAATTCATCCTAAAAGAGATAGTTACTAGATTTTTCGACTATGCTGAACAAATTGGCTATCTAGAATTTCAATCAGACAATTTTGGGAAAAGAGAGGGGTGGGAGGAGGGCTAGCTGTCCTCTAATATTTTCTGTCACTTGAAAAGGGCACTAGAACTTTTGGTTTACGATAGCATTAGCCCTCCCCTTATCTTCTAGGATCACTGGTTCGATACGATGACCTTTGGAGAAAAAAAAACAACAAAAAAACAAATAAATGTGCATCCGTGATCTTGTTTCTGAAAAACAAAGCAAAAAAAAAAATCCACATTTTTGTATATAGGAACTTGAAATCCTTACAGTATGGTTCTCCGATATGCTAAATCTGATGGTTTGATTTTCATAAGAATGCTTGATGTTTTAATGATATTTCTCCCTTTTTGAAAACTAGGCACATTTTCTCAGGCTCGTACCATTTGATGAATAGCATTAAACTTCATGAATTTTAAACATTTTGAATAAATATCAAAATATGTTTCTTTTGATGGATCTATTATTATCAAGACTCTGTTTCTTACAGTTTTGGTTACTATTAAGACGCATCGCTCCTTGCGTGCAGTTCGTTACCACAATCTGTTTGATTACCACTTCTTTGTATTTGTTATTATCACTTTTTCTAGGTTTTCATTTAATATTAGAGTAAAGTTTTAAAACGATTTTAATAATTTCAGATTTAAAATGCAATCAAACTCTAGAAAACGGAGAAGAAGTTTATATCCCTAGAACCCGAAATCAAGCCTGGTGGAAACCTTTTAATTGTTGGTATCAACTGAAAACCAATTCGTATCAAGCCAAAGATGTCGTTTTCATAATTCGTTTTAGAAAGTTCAAGTGGGGTAATCTACTTAATGCAACCCATTGTGATCATGCTTATCTGCAGGTAATCTACAATACTCCTATTATAATAGTATCTCAAAAATGCTATCTCTATAATAATACTCCTCAGAATCTCCTGATATAGATATATCATACATCATATATAGATATATAGGATACATCATATCATATATATGATATAGATATAGGTAATCTATAATACTCCTGAGAATAAAAAAAAAGCATTGTGTAACGGAGGCAGGTGAATTTTTACGCCATTTTCCTCCTCCTTTCATCTTCGCTTTTTCGTAGAAATTTAGAGAATATGATATTTAACAAAATGATGTGTTTTAGTGCTTTATTATTAGAAACGACAAACAACTTCATGACGGAATAATACTCAATCCTTATAATGACGTCAGTCAACAAACATGACGTCAGTCGAAACACAAACATGACGTCAGTCAACAGACAAACAACTTATTTATATATATATATAGATACTAGCTGTTATATATAGATACTAGCTACAACCCAACACCTAGTTGGTGGGGCGCTTCGCGCCCCCCAAGCCCCCCCCCACGCGCTTAAGTCGTTACGCGCCATATTAGTTACGCGCCATTGTAGTTGTGTCCCTGTGTCCCACATGTGAATATATATATATATATATATATATATATATATATATATATATATATATATATATAACTACGTAATGCGAATGTACAACATTCTTTGCTGTCCCATTGTCTGTACATATAAATAGATTGTCAGGTTTACCGACTCTTGAACATGCAACATATAATTGTCCATGGGAAAAACAATCTGTATTCAGATCTATACCTCATTATTCTAATGATTGCCCTTGAGTTTGTTGATGGTGATTGCTAATCGAACATTCCCTGTGTCCCTGTCGTCATTTATATATCCCCCTGTGCCCCCCGGCGTCCCCGTTGTTGTGGTTTCCCTGTGTCCCGGTCGTCATTTGTGTCCCGGCGTCCCAGTCTGTAATTTCTCTTTGAGTGTCGCGGTCGTCATTTATATTCCCTGTGTCGCGGTGTCCCGGTCGTCATTTTTGTCTCGGTCGTCATTTGTGTTCCGGTGTCCCGGTCTGTAATTTCTCTTTGAGTGTCCTGGTCGTCATTTATATTCCCTGTATCCCGGTCGTCATTTGTGTCCCGGCGTCCCAGTCTGTAATTTCTCTTTGAGTGTCGCGGTCGTCATTTATATTCCCTGTGTCGCGGTGTCCCAGTCGTCATTCCGGTCGTCATTTGTCTCGGTCGTCATTTCTCTTTGAGTTCCTGGTCGTCATTTATATTCCCTGTCCCGGTCGTCATTTGTGTCCCGATGTCCCGGTGTGTAGTTTCGTCAATCAACAAACATGACGTCAGTCGACACACAAACATGACGTTACTCGACACACAGACACACAGACAATTTATTTTTATATATATAGATGTCCCGGTGTCCCGGTCGTCATTTGTGTCCCGATGTCCCGGTGTGTAATTTCGTCAATCAACAAACATGACGTCACTCGACACACACACACACACACACAGACAACTTATTTTTATATATATAGATATATTTATACATACTGTTTCTTTGTTTGTTACAAACAATGTATATTTAAAAAAAATAAAAAAAGAAAACACCAGAAAAACTAAAAACAAAAACTTAAAAAAAAGACCAGAAAAACTAAAAACACAACAACACAGAAACACAAAAAAAAGATAAACAGAAAAACCAAAATTATAACAGAAAAAGAAAACACCAGAAAAACTAAAAAAAAAAACAGAAAAAAATAAAACAAAACAGAACAAAAATAAAGCAAAAAAAAAAAAAAAAAAAAACACCAGAAAAAAACTATACGCAGTTTAGCACCTTGCATACGTATTTGCTGGGGCGCACAGCGCCTCAGCAACACTTCGCAACTGTGTGCCCCCACAACAACTTTTGACACAATTTGATATCAGGGGGGTCGGGGGAGGGGGGTCAGGGTGGTTCAGGGGGAGGTTTGCTTGTGAGGTCTCAGGGGGGTACAGAGGGAGAGGGTCTATGGGGGGTTACAAGGGGTACTAGCTGATTGCCACGTATTGCTGGGGCGCGCAGTGCCACAACAACGCGTGGTAGGGATCAGCTAGTATATTAGTATATGTATATATATATATATATATATAAAACAGGATTATACCTGCAACTTTTTCATTTTCTATAACAAAACAAAATCTTTTTTCTAGTCTCCTACCTAAATCCTTACAACAGAATGAAAAACTAAAACCCTTACAAGTCTAAAACCCAAAACTCAAAGACATAGAACTATTTCGTTTTATTTTAGGCCAAACACTTCCTCAATTTTCTAACACTTCATAATCATACCTTTTTCGATTACAATATGTTACACATTAATATTTTTCTAAATATTTTTCAATTTCCACATGATTTTTTCTTAACCGTTATGCGTTTTCATATGATTTATTATATGATAATCTTCCTTCTGCTATTCTTTTCGCTTCCATACGTAATAATAAAGAACGATACTATGTTCGCTATTGTCATCGTATACATCTCGTCATCTAATTTTAGGTACAAAGCTTTTTCTGAATTAACTTCTACTCTTTTTACATGTAAAACTGGCTGCTAAATTTGTTAAGTCTTACTATATTCCTTCTAATTTTCACATTCAACCATTTAGTGGCATTGCGTCTCTAGTTTTTTATCACATAGCTTACATACTCCATTACCACCACTCATATTCATCTTTACTGTCCACTCTTCCTTGGGTAAAAAATTATGCATAAAAGTACATGTGCTCTTTAACTTTTGCCTGCAAACTTTTTAGCAGTCAGACAATCATTTTGCAACTCATTTGAACCGTAATAACGCAAAGATTTCTATATGTGATGATTTGAGAAATATCGATGACAAGAGATACTTCCTATTTCCCCTTTAACTCTCAACTTACTATAATATCTTTAACAATAGAGGTTTTGTATCATGTTTGAGCCGATATCGTACAACAGTTTCCATATGAGCTACTGAAGCTTCCCATTATCTACCTCCCTGTTCCTCCAACCTCCAATATATTAGCACAAATGTAAGAGGATGGCACCTAATTTAAATCAGAAGCATACAATCATTTTAAATCTGTACGATTAGACAAGTAAAGTTTGTCTTTCACCGCTCCAACAGCCACCTCCTTGAACGTTAAATACTAGTGCAAAACTATAGAAGAAAGCTATGTATAATACACCTTGCTTGAACCCAAATCAAAGAGAGTATTTTTAATCTTTAAGGTTGAAGAACCAAAGTTCAGCGACTGTCTAACTCTGCCTACCACAACGTTTGTAGGTAGCACCTTGTTTGAAACACAATCATGAATACCCTTAGCGATTCCTGAGATATTGCAGACCCTATTGACAACCTGCGTACACATATTTTCTTTTGATTTAGTTCAACAGTTTTTAACAGCCTATGGAAGTTTCTTCTTAATGCCTTAGCCGTTCCTGAGATACTGCAGATATGCCCTTTTGACAATTCGACTGCACATAGTGTCTCTTGATTCAGCTTAACATGCACCAGAACATTTTAACTATAAAAATTTTAGGTTTTCCTATCATATTGTAGGTTATTCCTTTTAATAACTTGGATGCACGTAGAGTCTTTGAGCTTAGTTCAAAAATCACCCTCAATATTCCCTGAAAGTTTCAACTCAATAGTCATGGCTGTGTTGAGATACTGTGGATGTGCCCTTTTCACAAAATGAATCTACGTAGTGTCTTTTGATTTAGTCTAATATCCCTCTTAGTATTCCCTAAAAGTTTCAACTTAATACGCAAGCCGTTTCTGAGATATCACATATACTTTGTTTTTTAAATTTGTATGTATCTAGTAGCTTTTGATGCAATAAAACATATATTTGAAAGTTTCAATTTAGTACTCAATATTGCAGTTATGCTCTTTTTTCAACATGGATGATCATAGTGTCTTTAATTTAGTAGAATACCCTCCCCAGCATTCCATGGAAGTTTCAACTAACTACGCTTAGCCGTTCCTGAGGCGTTGCTGATACGCCCTTTTTACAACCTATAAGTACACAGTATCTTTTGATTTAGTTTACTAGTCACCTCAATATGCATTTAAAGTCTCAATTGTACACACTTAGCCATTATTGAGATACTACAGATACTGCCTTTTGACATCCTTCATGCATTTATTGTCTTTTGATTTAGTCCAACATAATCTTCCACATTCCTTCAAAGTTTCGTGTTAATACCCTTGCTCTTTCTGACACACTGGAAGCTTCCTACAATAAAACCAATATGCAAGTATTGCCCAGCCTGCATAATTTTCTAGCCCTTGTCCCAAAAATTTTGCGGGGCCATTTCATGCCCAGACGCTAAGACAATGTACACAGATGTGGTGAAAAGAAAAAAAAATCATTGAAGCAATATCTCTGTTTACTTAGACAGCTATATTGTGTTGCCTGTGAAACACTGACCTCTTTTTTGCATAATACTATTGTGTCTTTTCTTTGAAAGAGTAGATGGGGAATTCCTGGTTTTGAAAAGATGAAGTTGTTTTTACTGATCTATTAGATTATATTTCAGATTTTGGACGGTAATTCTACTGGATCATATCCTGGTTATTTCTGTGGAGAGATAGAGAGGAGCCATCTATACATATCTGAAAGTAACAATGTCATTCTGCAATTTATGGCTGACAACTTCACAGACCAGACTTACTTCTCATTCGACATAAAAGAAGAGCTTCAGCAACGTCTTCATCCTCGATACGGTCAATTATCAGCTTTATATCCGAATAGACGTGGTCAGCCTATAGCCAAGTATGAAATAATTGGTTGATTTGTATACTGTAAACTTGTTGATCGGGCTAAGAAAATACGTTGCAACGAATTAAACAGCTCAAGTAGAAAACTTCATTCTTTTCTATTTTGTTTGAAATCAATACTCTCTGAGATATTTTTGAACTAGTTTTCAATTTTATCATTTCCAATGCTCTTTTCCAAGAATAATATCTACTTTGGCCTTACATTCTTTTTGGCCCATTTTACTTTCTCCAAAAGGGCACTTTTTCCCAACACGTAAATATATGACTATTTTTGCTCAAGTAGCATGTATTCTGCATATTAACCCACCCCCAATAATTTGATAATTTAGAAAAATGCAAAACTAAATAATGTGCCTACTTTCAGAAAATTTTGGGTTGGATTCATAGGAACTTTAACCTTCAATTAAAATTTTGTTTTTAGAAGACTTAATTTAACCATAGGAACTTACACCCTCAATTAAAATATTGTTTTTAGAAGACTTAATTTAACCTCAGTCTAAGCTTATTCTGAATCTATTTATTTCTGCTTGAAACCGCTGTCTCATCAGTGGTAATAATCCTTAACTCATATTAAACCATATTGAAGTGCTTGAAAATCATCCCTTAACAGTTTTTATGCTCTTTGATTCCATCTACTATTTGAAATTTATTGTTTAACTAATGTGTGCGGTTATTTGTCAGTCGAAAATAGAAGAAAAAAACAAGTAAAAAAATTAAATAAAAAATGGGTGGAAAAATTCATATCAATCTACGCGGTATCCAGTTCAACAGACTACAAAAAGAAGCAGGTAACTTCAGCCAAAATTGTTAGATAATGGCACCTGTTTCAATGTCATTCAAGTAAATAGAAGTTAGCAATATGCCTTTGTACAAATTTAAATATTTAAAGTCTTTAAAGTTGAAGCTGACAACGATAATAAATTCTGGGTCACAATATAAATATGTTAAAAAAAAATGTGTTGAATAAAAGTTTAACTAACATACTTTTCGAATAGAAGCAATCCATTTTTCATTTTTACCAATTTAGTTAAAGATTAAATCTTGAATCTAATCTAGTACCTTCTCCCTTTGAAAACCTGGCTAAATAAAACTTTTCAGAATATTCTGTCAAGATCATTTAAAGCATATTTTAGCGAAGTATGTCACTCACTTTACAAGTTTTTTTTTTGTTTGGTTTTACTAGATATTTTGGGTGAGAGGGGGTCCAATTACAGCTAACCACAAATGACTTTCCATGTCGGCATCCTAAACATCAATCTTGCTTTTAATTTTTTTTAAGTAAATATTGGATTTGTTTTACGAAACGCCATATTGTTTTATCGAGTGAATTAATTTAAAAAACTTTTTTCCACAAAACAAGTTTTTCAAAGAAAATTGAAGAGGTCCATTAAGCCAAGAATGAGCAGAAATAAAGTCAAATAATCCTCCAATCGTAAAACTACCATAAATCACTATCAATAAATAAATGAAACTCAAAACCCACAGAAATTACAATAAATAGCCCAGTCAAACTCAAAACGAGCATAAATTAACATGACCAGGGCTGATAACCCCCATGCCTTCTCAAAACCAGGGCGTAATTTCCGCTTTACTGAAAAAAAAAAAACAAATGACCTTAGATTGTCAGTTTAATTGGCATATACTGACATTTCTTCCTGAATGTTTTAATAATTTTTCATTTGTAAAAAAGAAAGGTGAAAACATTTAAAACATATTCTGTTTTCAGTAAAGCGCAAATGATGTTCCGGTCTTGAGAAGGCATAGGGGTTATCAGCCTTACTTATGTTAATTTTGCTCGTTTTGAGTTTGACTCGGCTATTTATTGTAATTTATGTTTGTTTTGAGTTTCATATATTTAATGAGGGTGATTTGTGGCAGTTTTACACTTGGAAGATTATTTAACTTTATTTCTGATCATTCTTGGCTTAATAGTGCTCTTCGCTTTTCCCTGAAAAACTTTTTTTTGTGGAAAAAATTTCTAAATTAATCTCTGTTCGTTTTTTTATGGAAAAAATAATATTTTATATCTTTTCAGTTTTTTTCTGAAAGAATCCATTGCATGGACCGCTATTTGTATAATGAAAATTTTTTTTTTAGCAATTTTTAATCCTGGCACAGACAGTATTTTTTAATTTGATTTTATACCTTCTGGAGTTGACCTGAAAAACAAAACTTAATATCGTCCCCAAAATATTATACATATAGGTTAAAAAGACAGTGAAGGTGTTTTTAGAAAAAAACGAAATTTTGATATCAAGTATTCAATACCAAAATCAGAGATTAGTGCTCATGGGGGATATCAATATTGATTTTTATGAGTTGAAAAGCGATATTTGAGACCAGTTTCTACTGCTGTTGATTGGGTGTCGCTGCTGTTAATTAATGGGCTCCTGCCGGCATGCAAGGTACCAACAAGAGTTACAGACACATTCACTACTCTTATTGACAATTACTAAATTAAAGATTAAATCATGCAGTGTAATAGTTCAAGATTAATTCAATTACTTTCTTTTAGTGTTAAAGACTATGGTAAAGTGTTAAAACTGGTAAAGACTACTTTTACCGGTTTCTCGAAAAAAAAGGATTTTTTAAAAATCGTCAGTCCGGCTTCAGACCTGGTCATTCAGCAGAAGACGCTCTGGCATCCTACTTATTCATTAACAGAGCACTTGACTCAGGTCTTCTGCCAGCTGCTATATTGATTGACATCAAGAAAGCATTTGACAGTATGGATCATACTATCTCAATGGGAAAGCTACAACATGAGTGAGAAGGATAGCCCTACAATGGTTTGAATCTTACCTTCAAAATAGGTGCATCTACATTGGTGACCACCCGAAGAACGACTCTACTGTAAAATTTGGTGTGCCCCAAGGATCTATCCTCGATCCTCTTTTGTTTTTAGTCCATGTAAATGACCTAACTCGTATCCTTAACCCAAATCATGACGATCCAAAATACTGTAACCTATACTTTGATCTTTGATCAAACATCTGAGGACATTAATAACGAGCAAAATGAACTTATAGCATTCGCTGAAGACACTACAATCACCTGCTGCGGACTCGATATGCCTTTACTCCAGCAGAAGCTTGAAAAGATCATGGAAGAGATCTATCTGTGGATGGATGCCAACAAACTCGTCATCAATGTCGTAAAACCTTGCATCCTATTATTTCCTAGGGTAGGGACATTTCACCCGGAAATAACAGGAATTGTGACGTCTCGTGGAAAGGCTTAACGACCAGCGAATGGATGTGCAAAATATTTAGGAGTAATAGCAGATGAAAACCTTTCCTTCCTTCCTCACATCCATGCTGTAGAATTAAAGCTTTCAAGGAATCTGGGTATCATGAAGAAACTGAAGAACACATTCCCACGTAAAACCCTTACCCTTCTCTACAATGCACTCATTAAACCCCACTTACGGTATTGTGCAATGGTATGGCAGTCGACGTTCAAATCTCACCTGAAAAAACTGGATTCCATCCAAAGAATGCCTTGAAGATCATCAAACACACAGAAGATTATCTCTCGCTGAAATCGCTGTTTAAGCTTTCCTGCCTGGTTTTTGCTTTCAGATTCCTCTCCGGCTTGCTTTCACCACCTTTTAGGAATCTCTGCCGTTTGGCATTCAAACATCAGTGTTAAATCTATAATTCTTTCACCCGTATGTCCACCAGAGCTTATAAATATCATCCGGCTACTGAAGAATGGTATCTCGCCAGGAACAGATGGATCCACAACTAACCTATTTAAAAAAATACTCCCTACAATAGCTGAAGTCCTAGCGCACATCATTAATGTCAGTTTCAAGGAGGGGACATTTCCTCAATGCCTCAAAACAGCTGGAATCATCGTTCTTCACAAAGGAGGAGATCCAAAAAACCCGTAAAATTACAAGCCAATATCTATTCTTTCAGTACTTTCAAAAACTACTGGAAAGATGCATTTACAAAAGACTTGTAAAGTTTTTGATGAGCACTAGATTCTTCACTCCGTCGCAATTCGGATTTCGCAAAAATCACTCCACCGAACACGCCATTTTGGTCATCTCTCAATTTATTCACGGCGCACTGGATAATGGAGAAACAGCGACTTCAATATTTGTTGACATAAAAAAGGCATTTGATACGATATCTCATTTTATTCTGAAGATAAAGTCATATCGATATGGAATAAGAGGTCCTGCAAATACCCTGATAACGTCATAATTAAAAGACAGAAAACGGCATGTAGATTGGGGTGGTTTTATGTTATCCAAAGTGCCACAGTCAAATAATGTGCGTGTCCCTCAAGTTTCTATCTTGGTCCCTCTTCTATTTTTAATTTATATAAATGGCTTCATTCATGCATTAGAGGAGCTTTGATTGAATGTACTCTTTGCTGACGATACAGCGTGTAGCGTAAAAGCTCGCAATGAAAACTCTCTAAAACAAATTCCATCAGATATGAGAACACGACTCATGGGATGGTTTAGCTGAACTGAGATACGACAAAGTTTATTGCATATTCTAGAACCCAGAAAAAGTTTCCACATCTAAGTGAAATCTTGATCGAAAAATATGGCTTGAAAGGAGACAGAGTTAAAACAATACAATACTTAAGAATTACATTGGTTGCAAATTTGTCATTTGAGACCCAAATTGACAACCTTCGTATCAGATGAACAGATATGTTGGGATAATTCGAAACCTTTGTCACCTCCTACAATACCATCCAATGCGTTGCATATATTTTTCTCTTGTCCATTCTTATACAAGCTACTGTGCCATAGTTTATGCGAATACATTCAAAACACATCTTCATCCACTTCAAGTTCTCCAAAATAAAGCCATGCGAACCCTTATGAGTTATCTTCCTGTACCATCATCTATTCCAGATTCTTCTTCAACAAAGAGTACATATAAATACCTAAATACTTTACCTATCACACTTCTTACACCATTTCCTACAGTGTTGTTTGCAGTGAAATATAACGAAAATTTACTTCCATTTCCTTCTTCATAAGTTCGACCTGCTTCCCATGGAATCTACTCACCCCTACTCAACTCGACAAAATTCACTAATTCACCGGCCTCTTGTCAGATATGAGCTATCGCGGTTCTCTTTGAGTTATAGTTTGATAGCAAATAATAATAAATATAAAAATAATATCAAGGGGTTATCTCTGAGTAGTATAAAGAAGACATTTAAAATGTTTGGTAAGTCAATATTAATTATTTTTTTTTTTTTTAGATTGATATTGATGGGTTCACCCATCTTGTCAGTTCCAAAGTTGTCTGTTTTTTCTTTCTTTTTTTGTGATGGTTGTTTGATTGTGAGTTTGAACTGCCGAGTACTATTATTATTATTTTTTTTGGAGAAGGTGATTGTTTTCATTTATAACTCCCGTGCCATTCGTGCTATGCTCTCTGCCGGGAGTAGGTCACACTGACGTTGTGATTATTGTAAAAAAAAAAATCTGGAAAGGTTTCTCCTTTCCAGATTAAATAAATAAGTAATTTCTCCTTCTTCAAATTAAATAAAAAAAACAAGTTTTTTTTAACTGAAAGTAAGGAGCGACATTAAAACTTAAAACGAACAGAAATTACCCCGTATATGAAAGGGGCTGTTCCCTCTTCAACGATTGCTCTTTGCGCTAAAGTTTGACTCTTTCTCTCAACTCTACTTCTTAAAACAGTACAAACTTTAGCGTAAAGACCAGGGCGTTGAAGAGGGAACAGCCCCTTTCATATACGGGGTAATTTCTGTTCGTTTTAAGTTTTAATGTCGCTCCTTACTTTCAGTTAAAAAAAAACTTGTTTTTTTATTTAATTTCTGAACGTTTTTTTAGTTAATCCATGTTTTGATTTTGGCTCTCCGCAGATGAATAATTAAAGCGAAATTTGCATATTTATTTATTTGGCTAAATGGCTTTCCCATAATTTGATCGAATGATTTTGAGAAAAAAGGAGTGGGAGGAGGCCCAGTTGCCCTCCAATTTTTTGGGTACTTAAAAAGGTAATTAGAACTTTTTACGAACGTTTTCATTAGTAAAAGATATACGTAACTTACGAATTAGCTTACGTAACAAACTTCTATATTCGTATGTTTTTATTACGTACATGAGAGGGTTCACCCACTAGTCAGTACCTTGCTCTTTACACTAAAGCTTAAACTTTGTCCCCTGAATCACAAAGGCCGTAGAATAAATAGTTGAAATTACTAAAAATAATGTAGCGTTAAGAGTTAGGTGTTAGGAGGAGGTGAACCCCTTATATGTGTAATATTTTCTGTTTGTTTTAAGTTTTAATGCTACTTCTTACTTCCAGTTGAAAAAAATATTTATACTTATTTTTTCATTGTTTTTTTTTTTAAATAATGCTAGAAAATACTGCGCCCCCTTTATGGGGCGCAGCATTTCCCCCATGACAAATTCCTCCATGGAAAGTTTCCCCCACATAACCCCCTCTTCTCACCCCCTCCCAATCAAAAATCCCCCTGAAAACGTCTGTACACTTCCCAATAACCATTACTATATGCAAACACTGATCAAAATTTGCAACTAGCAGCCTCTCCCACGGGGACTGTGGGGGAGTAAGTCGTCCTCAAAGATATAGTTATAAGGTTTTTCGACTATGCTGAATAAAATGGATATATCAGAATTTTGATCCGACGACTTCGGGAAAAAAATGAGCGTGGGAGGGGGCCTAGGTTCCCTCCAATTTTTTGGTCACTTAAAAATGGCACTAGAACTTTTCATTTCCGTTCGAATGAGCCCTCTCTCAAAATTCTAGGCCCACTGGGTCGATACGATCACTCCTGCGAAAAATAAAAAAAAATAAAAAAAATAAACACGCATCCGTGATTTGTCTTCTGGCAAAAAATACAAAATTCCACATTTTTGTAGATAGGAGCTTGAGATTCATACAGTTGGGTTCTCTGATGCGCTGAATCTGATGGTGTGATTTTCGTTAAGATTCTACAACTTTTAGGGGGTGTTTCCCCCTATTTTCTGAAATAGGACAAATTTTCTCAGGCTCGTAACTTTTGATGGGTAAGGCTAAACTTGATGAAACATATATATTTGAAATCAGCATTAAAATTCAATTCTTTTGATGTAACTATTGGTATCGAAATTCCATTTTTTAGAGTTTCGGCTACTATTGAGCCACGAACTGTTTGACAGGGGCCAAGTATATGCTAAATGATGGTGACTTAATATCGATAGGCATGATGATTAGTCCACTCAAGACTAAAGTCATGATGACGCATAATTCCTAGGAAAACCTCATGATACTTGACCACTCTTCCGTAAAATTGGAAAGTGAATTCAAATATCTTGGTTCAAATTTTGGCCATTATGATGGAATCTATGTGTTATGACCTGGTCTCTTTGGGAAAATCTTGTTCAAAACCGCAAAAAATATTAGGCTTCAATTGTTCTTCCATAATTAAAGAATTTTGACGCCTCTGGCAAGAATGCAATTTTAAGGCTACGATACGGTCATCCTCAATTTTTATCATTAAAGCTCTGTTTCACCTACCCCCACAAACTATGGGATTTTCCCTGAATTTCTCCGGAGAGTCTAACCCCTGTCATACCAACAAGATGTGAAGAAACTATTTTTTCTCTAAAATTGAATTTTGGCTCCATAGAATGTCTTGAATGACAAGACGGTGACAGCATTCAGGCTCTTGTAGGCTAAAGGTTGAAAATTCGTATTAACAAAAAGTCTGTTACTTCGATTTGTAAGTAGCGATGCAAAAGGCTATAAGTGAGAAGATCCATTTCTAATTAAGATTGATGCTAATATTAAAAAAAACTGCAATTAGACAAAAAGATAAGAAAAAGAGATTCACCACAATTTAGCTAGAAGTAATAGTTTTATTATCCCTTTTTTATGTGTATTCATTATTAATTTTCAGTGGCTCTCCATGTGACCGGTTTTTCACTGAATGCCGACTTCAGACATGTTACGTCCAGTCTCCTGCGTTTCCTGGCTTTTATCCAAGAAATTTAAATTGTAAATACCTGATTTCTACTAGACAACCATTCATCAAGGTAAAATATTCTATGTTTATGTCTGATTTGATTCCTATTTTTTACTTTTTTCTCCTTCAGAAAAAATGGGTACTTCTCCCACGCTAAAAATATAGAGATTTTGGATATTGTATTAAATTAAGTTAACTCATCATTTGTTATGCCATCTAACCAATAAGGCAAAAGCCCTGGTGTTTTTTCTGCCTTTTAAATTTGTATGACCACAAAGGAAGTTACATTTGTTGTAGTTACATTGTTTTACATTTGGAAGTTACACAAGGATGGTGCATCACTTTCTCCTTGGCATTAAAAAATTTTACTGCATTTACAGATTCCATAGAAAACTGATGAATCCATAAAAGTTTGTATTAAAGTCTTTAGTCTGCTTTTGGAGAAAATAAAAAGAAACTTGGAACTATTTCAGGCTACATTAGTTTTTTGACGCTTCCCCATGTGCCCAAAATTTTGCCAGTCTCTGATAGATTCGTAACTTACAGGGCAATATATACAGAGTCATCTATACCTGAATAAGGCAAGCATGTTTTGAAAGCTGATTATATACTGAGAAGTGGCATGCGTGTAGATGCCTCTCTTTCGAATTTAAATAACTCTTAGGAATTTAAATAACTTTAACCTTCCTTCCTTTGGCACATGATTGAATATTAAAGATTGGTCTGATACATACAATTTGCATAATCTTGAGGTTCAGTTGCTCTACTTTCTATTTAAATTAAAACGATAAATATCTAATTTGTTCCCCAGAACAAAAATTAAACAGTGCTTCGGTGATAAGCCTTAATCAAAAATTAACTTAAGCTGTTCAGAAATCATAACTAAAGCTGTTTAGGTTAGAAATAAGTTACTGAAGATTATGGATATGATTTTTGAAAAAGGGGAAGTGCCTAGGGGTTGTAGGAAAACCCAAATTAAGAGGATTTGATACCTTAAACATCATTTTGCGAGCCTCAATATCGGCTGACTGTTTCAAAGATAAAGGGTCCATTAGCAAATTCTCGCAGGGGACTACTTATCTTTGCAACTTATTGAGAATTTGTGATTTTATTATTAAATTTAATTGAAAAGACAATGGAACTGTGTCGGCAAAGTTTTCAATCAAAGCAGGTTGCACTAGAGAATATTCGAAGACCTGTCAAATTAATCAAAAGACATTTCTTTTGAGGTGATTTTTGACATTTTCCTAGCAAGTACATTAGAATGTTTTGAGGGACAACCCTTTCCTGAATTTCAAAAAGAAAATTCTGCTCTCTTTGATTGAAAAAACAAAACTTACGCTTCCTAATGATACAGATTTCTCCAAAACTGAATATTTCTACCTTCGTCACAAAACAAGAGAAGTTACAAGTTTTTTTTAAAGATTTCAGGGGAAGTACATGTCGGCTTTTAGTGTTCTGCCGTGTATTTGGATCGCTTGTCCATGCTAAGAGAAGAACAGTGTCAGTTTTGGGAATGGTAGGGGTTGTGTCGGCCAAATTTTTGCCTTTAGTTAATAAATAAGGAGTGCCTGAGCCAACTCTTTAAGCTTAAGTTTTACTTTTGGTCACAATCCTATAAGAAATACTGATTAAACACAAAGGCCGTTGAATTTGAACGAGAAGTGCTTTAAAAGAACTTTAAAATTTTAGTGTAAAGAATGAGGGTCGAGGAAGGGGCAACCCCTGTCATATACGGAATAATTTTTCTTTGTTTTAGGTTTTAATGTTTCTTCTTACTTTCAGTTGAAAAAACTTTTTTTCATTTATTTAATTAAGTAATAGAGTGAAGGACGTTCAATTTTCCCATCTTTTTCTTATCGTCTGAAAGGCTACACTTTGATGAAACTTAGAAAAAAACCAGGTTGAAATTACTTTTTACTTCTTGTTTGCGGAAGGATATAAAGCTTTACAGCATTCAGGCGAGTTTAAGGAGCCTGATTCTTTCCAAGGCTTACAAAAAATAAAAGTAGATATTTTTTGAAAAGGAGTGTTTTAACCCAAATGGTACTATTGTAGGAAGCATCCAATGTCTTGGTGCTTGCAACTAATAACCGGGCATGTCTTTAAATAGAATAAATAAAAAAAACTTTCCAGTTGAAAGTAAGGAGCATCATTACAACTTAAAACGAAAAGATATTATTCTATACATGAGTGGGGTAACCCTTCCTCAGCCCTCACTCTTCCTGATAATGTCTTGAAGCATTTTAAAAATACTTTTTATTCAAAGTCTACGGCTCTTGTGTTTGAATTGTCTTTCTTAAAGAATCAGGACAAAAGTCAAACTTTAGCGTGAAGAGCAAGAACTGAAAAATGGGCAGCCCCGCTCATATACAGAACGATTTCTGTTTGTTTAAATTTTAATGTTGGTCCTTAATTTCAACTGAAAAATTTCTTTTTTCTATAATTTTTTTTATTCTTAATTTCTCACTATTTCCTGACCTTTAAACTTTCCTCCCAACTAAAAAATTCTTATTGGAAAATGCCCTCCCCCCCAAAAAAAACTATGTTTAGTTCTCAATAACAATTCTCTATACACGAACACCAGGCAAATTGTATAGCTTATAGCCGTATCCCCAGGCACTTTGAAGGGTCATATTACTGACAAAGGTATAGTTATTGGACCTTTCAACTCTACTGAATAAAATGGCTGTCTTAAAATTTTGATCCTGATGTCTTTAGGGAAAAAATGGGCGTGGGAATGGTTTAGTTGCCCTCCGGTCTTATTTGTCTCTTAAAAAGGGCACCAAAACTTATGGTTTTTGTTCGAGTGAGCTCGTTCTCCATCTTTTAGAAAAATGGTTTCGGTACGATCACCCTTGGAAAACAAACAAACAAATACGCATCCATGTTTTTGCGAATTCCCCCTTTTATGAAAACTAAGCAAATTTTCTTGGCTCTTAGGTTTTGATGGGTAACATTAAACTTATGGACATATTATATATTTGGAATTAGCACAAAATCTCCATTTTCTTGGTAGGTCTTTTTGTAAATTCCCTTTTTTTTTAAATTGGTCACTATTGGGTCGAATCACTCCATACTTAGAGTTTGTTACCACGAACTGTTTGAAAATTGAGTAGAAGTTACCCATTTATAATTGCTTAGCTATTTTCTGATAAATTTGATTTCTTAGTTTTACTATTTAATTTTGAAGTATTGTGGATAAGACAAAATAAAATCACAATAATTCTTCAGGAAAATAATTCATGGAATCAATCCGATGAAGGCTCCATGGCCTGTGTAAGAGGGGGAAGAAACTTGTGTTATTTCAAGCTTAACTTAGAAAGAAAGAGTTCTGAGATTTTTTTTATCACTCATGAGAATTATAAGATCTGTCATCAAAAATAAATCGTAGATTTCAAGGAAAGTAGATGTCAGCTTTTAGTTTTTTTGCCGTTTGTTCAGACCGCTTGCCTAAACTTTACAAGTTATGAAAAGACCGCCCAATCAAATCTAATTAGTTTGGCCACACCAACTACAAAAGTTTATAATGGACGAGATAGGCTGATTCTTTATGGTATTGAAGCTCTTTAAACCTCTGTATATGAAAGGTGATAAGAGTGAGTTCGGTAATTATGGAGGTGTTAGCGTCGTCTCCGTAGGTAGCAAGCTACTTAGTATGATGATACTTTTTAGACTGAGAGATCCTGTAGATGAAGTTTTAAGACAGTGCGGTTTCAGGAAGGGTAGAGGATGTGCCAGCCAAATTTTTACTCTTGGGTTAATAATTAAGAAGTGCCTGAGTCACCAAATACCTTTAGTCCTCAGTTTTATAGATTACTAGCTGTTGGGGTGGCGCTTCGCGCCACCCCAACACCTAGTTGGTGGGGGCGCTTCGCGCCCCCCCCAAGCCCCCCGCGCGCGTAAGTCGTTACGCGCCATAATAGTTACGCGCCATTGTAGTTGTGTCCCTATGTCCCACCTGTGAATATAGATATATATATATATATATGGTTTTAACTACGTAAAACTTGCGAATATACAACATTCTTTGCTGTCCCATTGTCTTTGCATATAAATAGATTGTCAGGTTATCCCCCTGTTTCCCCCGGTGTCCCCGTTGTAGTTGTGTCCCTGTGTCCCGGTTATTAGTTTTTTCCTTTTTTTTTTTAGTTTTTTATTGGTTTTTACCTTTATTTTAGCTTATTTTTCAGTTTTTTCCTTTTTTTTAGTTTTTTTTTATTTTTTATTTTTTTTAGTTTTTTACATTTTTTTAGTTTTTTTAGTTTTTTTAGTTTTTTAGCTTTTTTACTTTTTTTATTAGTTTTTAGTTTTTTTTTGTAGTTTTTGCCTTTTTTTAGTTTTTTCAGTTTTTTTTTTAGTTTTTTATTGGTTTTTACCTTTATAGTTTTTTTAGTTTTTTAGCTTTTTTATTTTTTTTATTAGTTTTTAGTTTTTTTTGTAGTTTTTGCCTTTTTTTAGTTTTTTCAGTTTTGACGTCACCTAATCCAGTTTTTTCAGGTGACGTCACCTGACACATCCATCCACACATCCACAGACAGACAACTTATTTTTATATATATAGATAAGCAAGTGTCCAATTCAGCTAATAGAAGAGCTGTAAGCTTATGTATTATTGTGTCTTAAATCTTCAAGATAAAGTTTTACTTTTTGTGACAGTTCTTTAAGAAATACTGATTAAACACAAAAGTTATCTAATTTGAACGGGAAGTATTTTTAAAGAACTTTAAAATTTTAGTGTAAAGTGCATGGGCGGAGGAAAGGGCCCTGTCATATACGGAAAAATTTTTGTTTTAAGTTTTAATGTTGCTTCTTAGTTTCAGCTGAAAAAATCTGCTTTTCCCCCATATTTAATTTCTGACCATTTTCTGAACCCCCTAAGCTTTCCTCCCTACTAAAAAATTTGTGTGTAAAAATCCTCCCCCACAAGAAAATAGGTTATAGTTCCCAATAACAAATACTACATGTGAACAGCGGGCAAATTTTGTAGCTGATATTTGTTTCCCTAGGTACTATGGAGGGTCATATTACTACCAAGAGTATAGTCCTTAGACCTTTTAACTCTGCTGAATAAAATGGCTATCCTAAATTTTGACAGGGTCTCTTTGGGGTAAAATGGGCGTTAGAAGGGGTTTGTTGCCCTCCAGTCTTTTTGGTCACTCAAAATGGGTGCCAGAACTTTTGTTGTCCGTTTGAATGGGCTCGCTCGCGATCTTTTAGGACAATTGGTTCGACACGATCACACCTGGAAACCAAGCAAACAAATAAACACGCATCCCCATGTCTGTGTATTTCCCCTTTTTCGAAGATCAGGCAAATTTTCTCTGGCTCTTTGGTTTTGATGGGTAACATTAATTTTATGGACTTCTATATATTTGGAATCAGTACTAAATGCCAATTCTCTTGATGTATCTTTCGTTATCCAAATTCGATTTTTAGAGATTGGTTACTATTGGGTCGAGTTGCTCTATACTTACAGTTCGTTATCATGAACTGTTTGAAAACTAAGCATTAGTTACCCATTTACAATCGCTTAGCTCTTTTTCAGTAAATTTCATTTTTTAGTTTTACTGTTTAGTTCTGAATTATTGTGGACAAGATAAAATGCAATTAAAAATAATTCAGCTGGAAAAGAATTCATGGCTCATGGTATCCATCCCCATGAAGACTCTTTTGCCTGTAGAGGAAGGGAAGACTATTGTGTTATTTCAAGCCTAACTTAGAAAAAAAAACAGTTTTTTTAGAAAGTAAGGAGCGACATTAAAACTTAAAACGAACAGAAATTACTCTGTATATGAAATGGGTTGTCCCCTCCTCAACACCTCGCTCTTTACGCTAAAGCTTTTAATTGTTATAAAAAGTAGAATTGTGGCAAAGAGTCAAACTTTAGCGTAAAGAGCGTGGGATTGTGGAGGGGACAACCTATTTCATATACGGAGTAATTTCTGTTCGTTTTAAGTTTTAATGTCGCTCCTTACTTTCTAAAAAAACTGTTTTTTTTTTCTAAGTTAGGCTTGAAATAACACAATAGTCTTCCCTTCCTCTACAGGCAAAAGAGTCTTCATGGGGATGGATACCATGAGCCATGAATTCTTTTCCAGCTGAATTATTTTTAATTGCATTTTATCTTGTCCACAATAATTCAGAACTAAACAGTAAAACTAAAAAATGAAATTTACTGAAAAAGAGCTATGCGATTGTAAATGGGTAACTAATGCTTAGTTTTCAAACAGTTCATGATAACGAACTGTAAAAAAAACTAGTTAAAAAAACTAGTTTTTTATTTAATTTCTGAACGTTTTTGAATTAATGCATGTTTGATTTTGTCTTTCCACACATAAATTATTAAAATGAAATTTGTATATTATTTCTTTTTTTTTTGGCTAAATGGCTTTCTCTTAGTTTTGATCAGACGATTTTGAGAAATAAAGGGTGGGGAAAGAGGCCTAGTTGCCCTCTAATTTTTCGGTTACTTGAAAATGCAACTAGAACGTTTAATTTTTAACGAGCGTTTTTATTAGTAAAAAAAATGCGTAACTTAAGAATTAACTTTCGTAACAAAGTTTTATATTCTTATATTTTTATTATGTGTACGAGGGGGTTTGTACCCTCGTTAATACCTCGCTCTTTACAGTAAATCGTAAGTTTTGTCCCAATTCTTTAAGAATGACCCCTGAATCAAAAAGGCCGTAGAACAAGTAGTTGAAATTACTACAAATACTTAAGCATAAGGAGCGAGATATTTGTCTCCTCCTAAATACCTCGCTCTTTATGCTAAAGTATTTTTAGAACCCCTCATATGCGTAATAATCTCTGTTCGTTTTAAGTTTCAATGCTACTCCTTACTTTCAATTGAAAAACGTTTTCATGTTTATTTTTTCATTGTTTTTTATAGTAATGCTAGAAAATCCTGCGCCCTTTTCATTGAATTATTCTTCCCCCATGACATATTCCTCCAAGGAAAGATCCTCCCACATAGTTCCTCCCCTCAAACCCACCTCCAAACCAAAAAAATCCCCCTGAAAACGTCTGTACACTTCCCAATAACCATTACTATATGTAAACACTGGTCAAAGTTTGTAACTTGCAGCCCCCTGGGAGAGGGGTCATTCCCAAAGACATAGTTATTATGGTATTCGACTATGCGGAACAAAATGGCTATCTCAAAATTTTGATCCGTTGACTTTGGAAAAAAATGAGCGTGGGAGGGAGCCTAGGTGCCCTCCAATTTTTTTGGTCACTTAAAAAGGGCACTAGAACTTTTCATTTCCGTTAGAATGAGCCCTTTTGCGACACTCAAGGAACACTTGGTCGATACAATGACCCCTGGGGAAAAGAAAAAAAACAACAAATAAACAAGCACCCGTGATTTGTCTTCTGGCAAAAAAATTCGAAATTCCACATTTTTGTAGATAGGAGCTTGAAATTTTTGCTAAAGGGTTCTCTGATTCGCCGAATGCGATGGTGTGATGCTTCTATGACTTTTAGGGGATGTTTCCCCCTATTTTCCAAAATAAGGCAAATTTTCTCAGGCTCGTAACTTTTGATGACAAAGACTAAATTTAATGAAACTTATATATTTAGAATCAGCGTGGAAAGTCGATTTTTGATGTATCTTTTAGCATCAAAATTCCGTTTTTTAGAGTTTCGTTTACTATTGAGCCGGGTCGCTCCTTACTACTGTTCGTTACCACGAACTGTTTCATAAAAAGGATTCTGAGAATTATTTCATCACTCATTATGATAATTATAAGATCGGTCGTCAAAAATGAAATGCAATCCAATCAACCTTAGACAAAAAATAAGAAAGATATTCAGACATTTTTTTTTGTGTTTTTTTTTGTTTTTTTATATACAGAGGCCAAACAGGTAGTGTCTTTGAGCTGATTAAGAATTAGTGTGTAATAATATGACTCGCTGCTATATGATTGAAGTTTGACCTTATAAGTGAAGTTAAAGGAATCTGAGAATCATATTTGTTACGAAGATAGTTCGTGATAATGAACTGTGAGTAAAGAGTGGCGTGGCTCAATAGTAGTTGAAACTCTAAAAAACCAAATTTGATACCAATACATACATCAAAAGAATTGGCTTATTATGACGATCCCGAAAATATATTAGTTTCATTAAATTTAGTGTTACCCATCAAAGGCTAAGAGCCTGAGAAAATTTGCCTGATTTTCGAAAAAGGGAAGAAACATCCCTCAAAAGATAAAGCATCTTCGTGAAAGTCACACCATCAGATTCAACATATCAGGCAACCCAACTGTAGAGGTTTCAAGCTCTTATCGGCAAGAATGTGTAATTTTGTATTTTTAGCCAAAAGAAAAATCACGGACCTGTGTTTATTTGTTTTTCTTTTTTGTTTGTTTTCTCTAAGGGTGACTGCATCGACCCAGTAGTCATAGAATATCGGGAGAGGGCTCATCTGAACGGTAAATTAGAAGTTCTAGTACCCTTTTCAAGTGCCTAAAAAGACTGGGGGAAAACTAAGCCCCCTCCCACGCATCTTTTATCCCAAAATCGTTCGATCAAATTTTGAGATAGCCATTTTGTTCAGCATAGTCGAATAACCTAATAACTATGTCTTTGAGGACGAATTACTCCCCCGAAGTCACCGTGGGAGGGGCTGAAAGTTACAAACTCTGACCTGTGTTTACATATAGTAATGGTTACTGGGAAGTGTACAGACGTTTTCAGGGGAATTTTTTTGGTTTGGGGGGAGAGTTGAAGGGGGGTTACGTTGGAGGATCTTTCAATTGTTTACTATGCATTTGGAGATAACATCACCACTCCACGACCTCTTGGGAAAGGTCTTTAAGTTAAAATGTTTGCCCATTGTTTACGTATAATGTGTGTTGTTGGAAAGTATGCATACATTTTTAGGATGGGAGGGGGGAGGCAAATTTTCTGCTAGTGATGATTTTCCACGGCGAGAATTTTCCTTGGGGAGAGAAGTTTCCTGGAGGTGAAGTTCTTAGGGAAATTTTTCACCGGGGGAATTTGCCAGAATTCCTATACGATTTTTTTTATATGTCTTGCTTTCTCTTTGCCGACTCAATATTACGCGTAGAGATGTTAAAGATTATTGTCCAGGGTAAATTTTCACTTGTATTGATTTGTCTACAGAAAATTTCTGTGGGGAGGGGATTTTGCCGTAGAGGTTGAGCCAGATTTTCTGGCGTTATTTAAAAAAGATCAGAAATTAAATGTTAAAAAAGACAAGTTTCTTCACCTGAGAGTAAGGAGCAATATTAAAACTTAAGACCAAGATAAATTACTACGTATATGAGGGGTGTTGCCCCCTCCTCAAAACAACGCTCTTTACGCTAAAGTTTGAATTTTGTCCCTATTCTTTAAGAACGAATTCTAAAACACAAGAGGCGTTTAATTTGAACAATAAAGAGCTTTATTAAAAGTTAAAAAACTTTAGCGTAAAGAGCAAGGTGTTGAGGAGGGGGAAGCACCCCTCATATACAGAATAATTTCTGTTGGTTTTAAATTTTAATATTGCTCCTTACTTTCGGCTGATAAAAACTTATTTTGTTATTCAATCGTATATAAAAGACGACAAGATGTTAAGGGCTGATGTATTAACTTGAGCAAAAGTAATAAGTGAACTTGGAATATAAAATGATTCAAGATCAATTAATAATATAAGGCTAGGGAAGGATTAATTTACTAGCTGACGTGTCTTGCTTTATTATAAACCACACAAAAAAAAAAAAACACCTCTAAAAGGAAGGAAAAAAGAAAGAAGGGGAAACTGTTGAAGCGTTTTTTATTGCAAATTTGTTAATGAATAATAAACTCTGGAATCTGAAGACTGAAGTCTGACATCCGTAGTATCGGACGGTAAGAAACATAAGACTAGATTTAGTAATGAAAGAGGAATTTAGAATTGATCTATGAAAACTCTACTTAATCTTTCTGAAGATCCCAGTAGTTCTTCACAATTTTTGTTTAATCAGATCAATGAGACATTTAACAGATGGGTTTTCGTCAATAAGAATCTGCAAAAACCGCATATTGTCTGTCAAACTCACTCTTCAAATCGGTAATAATCATGCATTAATACGGGCCTTTCGATCAAAATGGAATTTTTGTTGTTGAATTAACTGGTAATTTTTCTAAACAATGATTTGTTAAGAAACACAACATCAGTTTTAGTGACGTCTTTCAGAATAAATGACCTGAAAAAATGTATTCAATCTGTGTCTCTTCAAAACAAAATTTATCAAATGTCATCGTCACCAGCAAGGGTTTGTCAGATTTCCTGTGACATTTTTTCACCTAAATCTTTCCAAATTTTGTTCCTGTCTATTATCTACGGTTGAATCAAAAGTTCCAGCACGGATACTTTTGTGGCCTGACAAAGAACTATTGCGCTTTGTTCAATTTCGCCTGGAGGGTTTTTCAGTTATTACAAATTCTGGTCAGTTTCATTCCAAACTAGATAGGTAAATACCGGATTTCATTTAGCGGCTTTTAAATAAAAGAGGATAGAGTCAGCATTTTAGCTGAGTCTCTTAAAAAGGATGTTGGATCTGTCATTGAGATTTAATTTGATGTATTTGGTGTGGACAGAGAAAACCTTGTATCTGCAGTCTTTTCTAACTGTTCGGGAGATTGGAAGAATTTCACGAAACTGAATGTAGACATTCAAGATCTGAGGTTTAAGAGTGACTGTAATTTTAGATATATGGTGTCTATTACAATAATTCTTGGATGGATCCACTCATGCCGAAACAAGTTATGAACATAAAGATTGATTTCCCCAAGTAATGATTGTCCGAAGTTGTGATTGTCAGTAGGCGATGGTGAATCTGTGGAAGAAACGTTGACCAATACATCCCAAAATGATTGCTGTCATGCAAAGAACTTCAATTTGCTTAATCGAGGAGCCTTAGATAGAATGCGTGGGCCTATGACAAATCCAATAGCTTTCCTCCTCCCCCAATGGACGTGTTGTACCTATTTTGATTCACAGATACCTTAGAATTTAGTCTGGATCGTATATTTTATCGTATTATTTTATCGTATATTTTATTATACTGGATCGTATAATCGTATATTTTAATTATTAAAAAGTTTCTAAGATCAAAGAAGAAAAGAAATATCCAAAACAAAATATTGAGAATACTTCACAAATGATGTTTGATCTCAATCCAAATTCACTTAAAATAATTTCTCAGGCAATTTACTAAAAATCTGAGGCTAATATTTAAACATGGATTCCCAATATTAATATATGCTAAGTGTATGTTTCACATATGGTGGTTAGGTTGCACCTTACTGAAGGATTTGCAATTTGTGTGATTGGTAGGAAAAGGCTGGGCCTTTAGGCCCGTAACTCCTAATGGACCTTTCCTCATATAAACATTTAGCATCTCTTTCAATTCAGAAATCTTTTAAGAAATGATTAAAAAGGATCAGACATTGGTAAAAACTATTTCTTTTAATCACAACAATATGCGCTCATTAGTCTTTAAAAATTTTTAATTGATTTCTACCGGATCTGGTAATTAAGTCGGGCTTGATTGTTGCTTATGTTATTTTATGTTATGGGCTTATGTTGCAACCAGGAAGTCCGAAATCCCAACAAATAAATAAATGCCGTTGATATCCAGCAAATGTGGCACAAAGGGATTTTTTTTTAATTCACTCACAACAAAGATTAAGCTAACGTTGCAATCAAAACTGTTAGTAAGGATCGAAGCAGTTCAATAATAACAAAAATTCTAAAAAAGTAACCGTGATATCAATAGATATTTAAAAAGTATCGGCATATTATGTTGATTCCAAATAAGCAAGATTTATCAAGTTTTTTGTTACCCGTCGAAATCTTCAAGCCTCCTCAATACTTTGCTCTTTGCGCTAAAGTTTTACTGTTCGTCCCAGTTTTTTAAGAACGGCTTCTGAGACACAAGTTCCATTTAGTTAATGTAAGATTTTTTTTTTAAAGTACTAAAAGCTATAGCTTGAAGAGCAAGGTATTGAGGAGCGGACAAACCTTCATATACGGAATAATTTCTGTTCGTTATGGGTTTTAATGTAGCTCCTCACTTTTAGTTAAAAAAAACTTCTTATTTATTTAATTAAATAAAAAGAAAAGTTTTTTCAACTGAAAGTAAGGAGCAACATTAAAACTCAAAACGAACAGAAATTATTCCATAAATGAGGGAAGCTTCTCCCTTCTCAATCGCTCGTTCTTACGCTAAAGTGTTACTTTTTGGCCCAATCCTTTAACAACGAATCCGGGAAAACATGGGCCGTTTGATTGGAATAAGAAGCTTTCTTGAATTACTAAAATAATCTTTTAGCGTAAAGAGTAAGGAATTGAGAAGGGTAAGGATCCGTCATGTACGGAATAATTTCTGTTCATTTTAAGCTTTAATACTGCTCTTTACTTTCGACTGAAAAAACTTGTTTATTTAACTTCCGACGGTCTTTTAAATAACGCTGGGAAATCTAACCCCTCTATGAACAATCCCCCAACAAAAAATTACTCCAAGGGGATTTCTTACCGCGTAAAATCCTCCCCCTTCCTTTGGAAAATTCTCTTCTCCAAAAAATGTCTGGTAACCATCCCAATAAAAAATAATGCATGTAGATAATAGAGAAATTTAATAGCTTTCAGCCCTTTCCCCAGAGTCTGTGGGGTCATGTCATTTCCAGAGGCATAGTTATTGAACGTCTCGACTACGCTGGAAAAAATAACAATGTCAAGTTTTATCGGAAGAGTTAGGGAAATACGAGGCATGAGAGGGGGGCTAGTTGCACTCCAATTGTTTTCGCCACCTAAGAAGGGCATTGAAACTTTTAATATAGGTTAGAATGAGCCCTCTCTCAATATTCTACGGCCATTTTTTTATACGATCACTAGTTCTGTATTTATTATACATTTAATCTGAATAATTCAGGCAATTCTACATTTATGGGTCAGTATATGAATCCAAAACTTAAAGAATAGGACGCTATCAGCGTTTATTAGGCATTTCAGCTACAAATAAGATAATTTTGAGCATTATATGATGCTGGAAGTAAAACGAGTATGGACTAATTTAATAAGAAAATTATGTGCTGGAAGGAAAGAACCAAGTTGAAACTTAGAACGAGCAGCAGCTTTAAAGCTACTTAAGAAAATATTGTTTTCTCCAAACTTATTGGCGGGGGGGAACTGCCCCTTCCCCACACTACGCTTTTGCCATTTGAAGAACCCCTGAAATTTTCCAAATTAAAAAGAAATTTCTAGGAATGGGTCTATTACCAAAATTATGTCCCAGTAAAGTGTTTTTTTTTTGTTTTATTGGAAACTATGGGCTTTTCAATTTGTGCTCGGCAAAGGATTTGCCAAGGGGCAAGTAGAAATTCTAATTTTATGCCCGGTTTGGTTACCTGAGCTCATATAGTTTGATTTTGAAGTTACGTGAAAGTGTTTTGTTTGGGTCATTCCACTTAAGATCAACCAGGGAATGACCCCCGGCTTTATAGGTTGGGGGACATAAACGTTAATTTCGAGAAACTTGGATAGTTACCTATTTCAGTGTCCCTACGACATTCAAGTGATCCGCTAGTGCTTGAGAAAAAAAAGAAGAAAGAAAAAGAGGAAACATCTGGGTTTCAAACACTTTGTCGCAATTCCCAAGAATTTGTTTCATGATGAATTTTAATGTTGAAATGGAAATAAATAACTTCTGTTAACGAACCAGCTTTGTATTTGAATTTTTTTTCACTTGGTAGTTGTTCCAAACTTTTTTTGTTTTTCACTTCCAAAGGAAAATGGGAGGGTTAGTATTCAAAAGGGGGATTTCGAACACCAGTTAATGGGTGTTCAGTCATGGAGATTTCAGTGGGAATATGGTTTCAGCTTTTACACTCCAGAAATGACATTAAATCCCATTCTAGCACCATTTTATGATGATGTTGTCATGACAGAACTATAAAAAGCGCTTAAATATACATATTAGCTTTCAAGTGACATTAAACAGCTCTCTACAATGTTCTTGTACCCTATTAGTGCTATAAAAACGAAACAGAAAAAGAGAGACTTATCAGCATTTTCAGCTATTTTTAAAAATCCTATAAATTTGTTCCGTAATAAACTTTTACTATTGAGGGGAATTTAAATAATAGCTATGATTCCTGAATCAGCATTAATGACTGGTTATTCTTTAAATGAAAGTTCAGTTGCGTGGGGTTGAGGTGCATGAGGGTTCCATTTAATGGGGTTGAGTGGCAGAAGGGCTCAGTTAAATGGGGAGGGGGGCTGAGATACAAGAGGTTTCAATCAAATCAGGACTCAGTTACCCCGGGGATCAGTTGCATTTAGGGTTATTTGAATGAGGTTGAGTTGCACGAAGATGCTGAATAGTGGCTGGAGGGTAATCAGTCCCCTTGCACTTTTTAGATGTCCCCTCTCTTCAACACAGATAAAAATTTTGAAGAAGTAATTTTTTCAACAGTCAAAAGGCCTAAAAACCATGTTTCCAGGGATTTAAAACCCTTCCTCCCCCATCCACAGTCCCTGGGCCAAGGATTATATATTTTGAATTTTGTCCGGTGTTTACATGCTGGATTTAGCATTGAGAAAAACGGGACTGTTTGGCCTTGGGTGTGTCCGAAAAGGCTAAGGGTATTAAGGTAAAACTTCAGGGAATGTCGAGGTTTCTGTTAAACTAAATAAGAAGCCATTATGTGCATCTAGTTTATCAAAAAGTCACATTTGCAATATCTTTGGAACGACTAAGGGTATTAAGTTGTAGCTTTCAAGGCATGTTGATTTGTTGATGAGTATGCTGAAAAGCTGTCGGAGGGGAACCGGTCCCCTCCACGCCTTTTTTAGCTCCCCCCGAAAAAACTGATCTTTTTTTTTAAAATAGCTTTATTGTTCAAAATAGTACAAAGGTCAAATAATTATGGCTCCAGGGATGGATTAACCCCTAGGGCCCCTTGAGCGCGAGCTGTAAGTTATGCTAGGTGCCAATTGTTTGTATGAAAAGTTCATTATTGATAATAAGCAGCATGTTTGATCCTGTGTCTCCAATAAAGCTTCTTTAGTATTAAGAAGCTTTAAATAAATCAACTTTACAGCTAGATCAATTTACAGTAGTCAATTTAAATTTACTAGTCTAAAATATCATAAGTTTTCGGTAATGGGTTTTACCTTTTAAATCATTCCATTTAAATGTTCACAAAATCAACAGGCCAAACCGAAATTTTACCTAAAGCTATTTATTTATTTTGAAGCAAAATATATTTTTTGGGGGATTTTATTGCTGGTAACACCGCATACGTTTGCCGTAAGGCTGTAAAACACAAAATAATTGTAACACTCCATGTAATTTGCTCTTTCCAGAAGATATTTTTTGTCGTCAGTAATTCCTCCTTTTTAGCTTAATTTCTTTCAAATGTATCGAAAACAATAGGATAAATAAATTAAAGAAATTCAGCAATATGTAAATAAAATAAAGCGTAAAAGCAATGCCTAAGTAAAGGACGAAGTTAGCACAATATATTATTATTATTTTTTCTGACCAAGGCAGTTCACTTATGAGGAGTTGTTGTAAAAGTTCGAAAGGAACTCATTCCTTTGAATTGGAAATCTAGAGTTCTAGTGGACTTTTTAAAAGCAGAAAGTGATTAAGGCAACCAGCCCCCCCCCATACCTATCATTTCCTCAAATGCATCCAATCAAAATTTTAAAATAGCCGGTTTTTCAGCATAATTGAAAGGTCCAGTAATTATTTCTTTGAGGATGTCAACCACCCCTCACAGCCAACAGGGTAAGGGCTATAAGTTATGCTACCCATTGCTAACATACAAGGTTCTTATGGAAGGAGTGGTCGTATGAAATTTGGTGGGGCTCCTTCAAGTGAAAATAGGAATTTATAGTGTCTTTTCAAGATTCGAAAGTGATCAGAGGGCAACTAGTCTCCCCCCTTATAATACGCCTTTTCCCTAAATTCACCCGATCAACGATTTTATTCATAATTTCTGTTCCATGGTCATTAAAGAATGGCTCTAGAAATGAAGCAACCCCCAAGAGCCACCGAGCTGTAAGCTTTGCCTTGGAGGCATGTAACATTTTTATTGAAATTAAAGATTCTAGTGCCCTTTTTATAAGCCAAAAGCGTTTGGAGGGCAACCAGCCCCAAGGCTTGCTGGCTGCCTGTAATTAGGTCCATTATTTATCTCTCTGGGGATGTCAACCCCACCCCCCCCATAGACATCAGAGCAAGGGCTGTAAACTAGGCAATTTGTCCAACATATAGTATATGTTATTAAGAAATGTGGGTATGTTTGACCTTTAGTTTCTAAAAAGACGAAGCAAATTCAGATGAGCCTTTCAGAGAATTTTGAGGGGAGTTTTTGACCAAATTAAAACACGCTATATGTGTAGGGGTTGTCAAAAGGCCATAGCTTAGGATTGAATGAGTATATCAATTTGGAGCTTTTAGGAAATTAAATTAAAAATAAACAAGTTTTTATCTGAAAGTAAGCCTAACCACCCCTCCTCAACGCCCAGCTCTTTACGCTAAAGTTTTATGTTGTTTTAAAAAGTATTGTTTTGAGAAAGAGTCAAACTTTAGCGTCAAGAGTGGGGCGTTGAGGAGGGGACAGCCACTTTCATAATCGGAATTGTTTCTGTTCTTTTTAAGTTTTAATGTCACTCCTTACTTTCAGTTAAAGAAACTTGTTTCTTTTAGATTAATTTCTGAACGTTTTTTAATTAATACAGGTTTTGATTTCGGCACACCATACATGAATAATTAAAACGAGATTTTCACGTTAATTTTGCACATTAATGGCTCTTTCAAAATTTGATCGGACGGTTTCGTTTTTATTAGCAATAAATATACGTAACTTATAAATTAAATTACGTAAGGAACTTCTATATTCGTGTATTTTATTAAATATATGAGGGGGTTGGCCCCCTCTTCAATACCTCGCTCTTTACGCTGAAGTTCGAATTTAGTTCCAATTCTTTAAAAACGACCCTGGATCAAAAAGGCCGTTTAATTAGAATAAATAGATCTTTTGAAATTACTAAAAATACTTTAGTGTAGAGAGCAAGTTATTGAGGAAGGGACGTATCCTCTAATATACGTAACAATTTCTGTTTGCTTTAAATTTTAATGTCGCTTCTTACTTTCAGTTGATCACCCCTTAGGAATTTACCTTCCCCCATGATAAATTACTCCATGGAAAGATACTCCCACGAAACTACTCCCTCTGACCCTCCCCCACCAGAAAAATCCCCCTGAAAGCGTCTTTAAACTTCTCAATAACCAATACTATATGTAAACATTGGGCAAAGTTTATAACTTGCTTCCCTTCCCCCGGGACTCTGGGGTATTCAGTCATACTCAAAGACATATTTTGTTAGATTTTTCAACTCTGCTGAACTAAATGGCTATCTAAAAATTTTTGTCTTAGGGGGAAAAATGAGCGTGGGAGGGGGTCTAGTTGCCCTGCAGTTTTCGGTCACTTAAAAAAGATACTTCAACTTTAAATTTCCGTTAGAATGAGCCCTCTCGCGACATTCTAGGACCACTGGGTCGATACGATCATCCCTGGGAAAAAAAGTATAAAAAACAAATAAACTCGCATCCGTGATATTTTTTCTGACAATAAATACAAAATTCCATGTTTTTGCAGATAGGAACATGAAACCTCTGCAGTAGGGCTCTCTGACACGCTGAATCTGCTAGCGTGATTCCATTAAGATTTTATTGCTTTTAGGGGGTGTTTTCCCCTTTTTTCGAAAACAGGGTGAATTTTCTTAGGCTCGTAACTTCTGATGAGTAAAACCAAACATTTGATTCCTCTGATGTATCTATTGATATCAAAATTCGTTTTAGAGTTTTGGTTACTATTGAGCCGGGTCGCTCCCTACCTACAGTTTATTACCACGAAATGTTTGATGATATGGGAGATGATCAATTGACCAAAAAAACAATATTAGCACGCTACTACTACTACTACAACTACTACTATGACTACTACCGCTAAAACTACTGTTTCTGTAGCGAGTGGACTACTACCAAGAATGAGAATACTGAAATGAACATCTGAAGAAATGCTGAGGAGATACTTGAACTAAATCAAAACATACGATATGCACACAGATCGTCGAAATTTGACAGAATATTGGGGGAAATTTGAACTAAATCAGAACATGCTAAGTGCATGCAGATTGTAAAAAAGGCATATATCAGGAAAAGATTTAGGTACTAAGTTGGAACTTTCAGAGAATACATAAAGGAATATGCATGTTTGACCAAAAGGTTATACTTGCATACCACTGCTTATACTACTGCTACTGCTACTACTACTACTACTACTACTACTACTACTACTACTACTACTACTACTACTACTACTACTACTACTACTACTACTACTACTACTACTACTACTACTACTACTACTACTACTACTACAACTGCTACTGCTAGTAATAATACTTCAAATGTAACTATTTGTAAGGCTATGAATACTAATATAAAAAGGGCGTAATTATTTTCAAAAGGGCACATCAGCAATAATTCTGGAATAGGCTGCCGCATCAAGATGGAACTTCCCGGGCATCATAAGGGGATGTTAAACTGACCAAATAACAGTACATACATACTACTGCTGCTATTATTACTTCTGCTACTGCTGCTACTGATACTAATACAAGACTACTACTGCCACTGCTTCTCCTACTGCTACCACTGCTACTATGATAGTGCTACTTTTAAAAATATGTATATGAAGCTAAAAATTTTAGAGAATATCTAAGGGGAAATTTCAAGTAAATCAATACACACTCTGTGCATGCAGATTGTCAAAAGGGCGCTTCTAAAAATGAATTTTGCTATTAAGTTGGAAATTTCAGAGAATGCTTAAAGGGTACTATTAATACTACTACCACTACTAATTTTCCTACTACTGCTACTGCTACTACTACTACTCCAATTATTACTTCTATTGCAACTGCTTGTAAGGTTAAGAGTGTTAAGATGAATATTTCAGGAAGCATATGAATATACAGGTTTTCAAAAGCGCATATCAGCAGTATTTAGGCAACGACCAATTGCATCAACTTAAAACTTTGAGGACTTGATAAAGGGGTCAGTTGAATGTTCAACTGACCAAAAAGCAATGCGCTAGCACTATAGAAGGTAATGTATGTTCTATATTGCCTTCAATAGAAGGCAATACGCCTTCTGATTGGACCAGAACATAATTTGCACTTTACTGAAAAATGTGAATTGACAGCTCAATATACATATGCTGTTATTTGTTCATTTAAGTCTCAAGAATTTTGATGCATTAAAGTTAAAAAAGTTAAAAAATTTAAAATCTATTTTTTTTCAGTAAAAGTACAAGTTATGTTCTGGTCTTCACAAGGCAATCCTTAATCATGTTAATTCCTGTTGGTTTTGAGGTTGACTCAGTTATTTACTGTAATTTCTATTTGTTTTGGGTGTCATTTATTGATTGATGGTGATTAGTGGTAGTTTTACACCTGGGAGATTATTTGACATTATTTCTGATCATTTTAGTTCTATTGGTGCTCTTTACTTTTCTTTGAAAAACTCATTTTTTGGAAAGAAGTTTTAAATTAATTTCCAGTAAAGCGCAAACGACGCTTGTTGGTGCAGAGCTACAGATATGAGAGTAAGCTGTTGGAGTAAATAAGTAACACTATGCTACTTGATTCCAATCTTAAACTGCTAATGCCACAGATGAATCCACTGTTGATTAAGTATCTCGGCATTCCAACATACTAGCCTACTACCCAATTGAGAATGGCAATAGATTATATTAACAGGTTTAAATCCGTAACCCAAAAACGTCAGAAGAACACTCAGAATTAGGGTTACAGCCAATAGCTAATACAAAACTTCATTATTACTTTAGAAAAAACGCCTCTGACTACCGCACAAGGCAGTCAAGTCAGAGTAGGGGTATATGTACCATGGTTGTAGCCAAGCAAAAATATTACCTTTAGGCAAAGCCCCCTTAAACCTCGATAAGGTAGCTCCTTGGCATCCTCCCTGCCAAGGAATATAAAATTAAAACTTTGAGTTTAACACTCACAAATTATACCAATTTATAATCTCTTATAAAAAAACAAAGTACTCACTCTGCTCATTTCAGAATCTGATGTAAAAATATTCTCCTGAATGGTGATTGGAGGAAGTGGCAATAAATGACTTATCTTTAGTTCTGTTAACAATTCGGTCTGACCACTTGAGGAAAGGTGACTCATCACTTTGCTGACAAAAACCCTTAATTTACATTCCGGTGTTTTTTGGCGAGTTTTGAGAGTTAGTTGTGTTGTTTCGTTTTTTTTGAAAGTTGATGTAATTGCTCACTAATATTCCAGATGGTTTTAGTTTTCACTTCAAGAGTCGGTTTTAAGCTTTCTTTAATAGTGATCAATTTGTGCTCGATTTATACAAGGCATCTTACACAGTCCAATTTCTGTTCGTAGTTGTTTTTAACTTACTTTTCACTTTTCACGAAAACTTTTTTTTAATTTGAATTATATCTAAGCCATTGTCTGACTAATGTCTGACTACGCGCCATTGTAGCTGTGTCCCTGTGTCCCACCTGTGAATAGAGATAGATATAAATATATACCTTAAGCTACGTAAAACATGCGAATATACAACATTCTTCGCTGTCCCATTGTCTGTGCATATAAATAGCATTTATATTCCCTGTGTCCCGGTCGTCATTTGTGTCCTGGTGTCCCAGTTTGTATTTTCTCTTTGAGTGTCCCGGTCGTCATTTATATTCCCTGTGTCCCAGTGTCCCGGTCGTCATTTGTGTCCCAAGGTCCCGGTCTGTAATTTCTATTCAAACAATCCCTGTGTCTCAGTCGTCAATTATATATCCCGCCTGTGCCCCCGGCGTCCCCGTTGTAGTTGTGTCCCTGCGTCCCGGTCGCCATTTATATTCCCGGTCGTGATTTGTGTCCGGGTGTCCCAGTCTGTAATTTTTCTTTGAGGTTCCTGGTCGTCATTTATATTCCCTCTGTGTTGGTCGTCATTTGTGTCCCGGTCTGTAATTTATCTTTGAGTGTTTTTTCTTTTTAGTTTTTTTAGTTTTTACATTTTTTCAGTTTTTTCTTCTTCTTTATTTTTCAGCGTCACTATGAAGTACACATCGCCGAACCTTTGTTTTTTAACTTAAATCTGGTAGGCATTGATGACCTTATCCATGTCAAAATCCCAAACCCAATCATCATCGCTATCATTTTCAGTTTTGATATGTTTTGACTCTCGCTTTCCAGGTGGATTTTCATCTAACTGCGCGGTTTTGCGTTCTTTAGCCGCAACCCTGTTTTCTTGCTGTTCTTGTGATTCCTCGGCACGCTTTCTTTTCTTACTTTCTCTATCAGCTGCAAGCCTGTTTTCTTGCTGTTCTTGTGATTCCTCGGCACACTTTCTTTTCTTACTTTCTCTATCAGCCGCAAGTTTTTTGGCATAGACTCTTTGAGCAGCTTCCTCGGCTGTTGCCATTGTAGGTTCTTCAGTCATTTTACAATTAAACATTTTTCCGTGAACGCATGTCTTAAATACCATTAATGACGTCACCGTCATAGCAAAAATGACGACAACTAATTTCATGACGTCAGTCAACACAGAAACATGACGTCACCTGAACCACAGACAGACAGACAGACAGACAACTTATTTTTATATATATAGATATATATATATATATATATATATATATATATATATATATATATATATATATATATATATATATATATATATATAGATAGATAGATAGATAGATAGATAGATAAATAGAGAGAGAGAGAGAGAGAGAGAGAGAGAGAGAGAGAGAGAGAGAGAGAGAGAGAGAGTTTTCGTCTTCTTATAGGCTGCAACTTGTAGATCTAAGATTAGGAAAAAAAATTTCGTATAGGCCTACTTAATTTTTACACTAATGGGCAAAGAAAACAGAAATTAACACAAATAAGAATAAGAGCCCAAAGAAAGGAATTTTACTCGGGAATAGGTAAAAACAAGAAGAAATTTATGCATCAATATTCTAGCTTTAAGTTGCAGTTTATACTAAAAAATTTACCACCCGTGTTATAGTGTATTAATAATATCTAAGGCAAAAGAATTTAATCTAAACCATAACTAAGATCTTAGAGTTTAGACTACTATTAGCCCAGGTTCCGCTTTACTTACATCTTACACCTGAACTGTTTTAAAAGTTGCCAACCTGCAGTGTAATTAAGTTTTACATGCATGTGTTACAGGTCCCAGAGAAAGGAGTAAAAAGCTCTTAAATTAGAAATTCTAACCGGTGACGTGGCACGTATGAGATGTTATTTCTTCCATTCCAGAAAGACTCTTGGGAACAGAATCTTTCTGGAAATCAATGATAACGAGTTCTTACTGAAACGAGTAGCTCAGTGGCCAGCTTAGAGCATATATTCTTTCAAGAACAACCACAAGGATATAGAAGAGTGTGCCAATATAATTTTTTGAACTCAATAAGACATAATACTTTTCTGACACCAAACAATACGTTATTCTAAAGATCTTAGCCTCTCAAGCTCCATGAAAACTCCCGGCTCCCTTATTCAGTAATGACAATGAAATAGACAACGCTTTCAGCTTTCGTGTTAAATGATTTTGATGCGCTGGTAAAATGATGAAAGTTGAAAATCTATCAAATAGAAATTTGCCTTAAACCTTTATGTCAACGAAAAAAGATGGATCAAGAAGTTTTGTTTCCGTTCTCTTTTGTATCCATATTTTTCTTACTGAAAAATATTTAAGACAAAAGCTACAGTTCCCAACCGGCATGAAGAAAAATCTCTGTTGCTTCTCATTAGAAAGCATATAACTCAGACTTTGGAAGACAGAATGATTCTTCAAAGAAAAGTGAAACCTGACATTAGTCAGACAATGGCTTAGATATAATTCAAATTAAAAAAAAGTTTTCGTGAAAAGTGAAAAGTAAGTTAAAAACAACTACGAACAGAAATTGGACTGTGTAAGATGCCTTGTATAAATCGAGCACAAATTGATCACTATTAAAGAAAGCTTAAAACCGACTCTTGAAGTGAAAACTAAAACCATCTGGAATATTAGTGAGCAATTACATCAACTTTCAAAAAAAACGAAACAACACAACTAACTCTCAAAACTCGCCAAAAAACACCGGAATGTAAATTAAGGGTTTTTGTCAGCAAAGTGATGAGTCACCTTTCCTCAAGTGGTCAGACCGAATTGTTAACAGAACTAAAGATAAGTCATTTATTGCCACTTCCTCCAATCACCATTCAGGAGAATATTTTTACATCAAATTCTGAAATGAGCAGAGTGAGTACTTTGTTTTTTTATAAGAGATTATAAATTGGTATAATTTGTGAGTGTTAAACTCAAAGTTTTAATTTTATATTCCTTGGCAGGGAGGATGCCAAGGAGCTACCTTATCGAGGTTTAAGGGGGCTTTGCCTAAAGGTAATATTTTTGCTTGGCTACAACCATGGTACATATACCCCTACTCTGACTTGACTGCCTTGTGCGGTAGTCAGAGGCGTTTTTTCTAAAGTAATAATGAAGTTTTGTATTAGCTATTGGCTGTAACCCTAATTCTGAGTGTTCTTCTGACGTTTTTGGGTTACGGATTTAAACCTGTTAATATAATCTATTGCCATTCTCAATTGGGTAGTAGGCTAGTATGTTGGAATGCCGAGATACTTAATCAACAGTGGATTCATCTGTGGCATTAGCAGTTTAAGATTGGAATCAAGTAGCATAGTGTTACTTATTTACTCCAACAGCTTACTCTCATATCTGTAGCTCTGCACCAACAAGCGTCGTTTGCGCTTTACTGGAAATTAATTTAAAACTTCTTTCCAAAAAATGAGTTTTTCAAAGAAAAGTAAAGAGCACCAATAGAACTAAAATGATCAGAAATAATGTCAAATAATCTCCCAGGTGTAAAACTACCACTAATCACCATCAATCAATAAATGACACCCAAAACAAATAGAAATTACAGTAAATAACTGAGTCAACCTCAAAACCAACAGGAATTAACATGATTAAGGATTGCCTTGTGAAGACCAGAACATAACTTGTACTTTTACTGAAAAAAAATAGATTTTAAATTTTTTAACTTTTTTAACTTTAATGCATCAAAATTCTTGAGACTTAAATGAACAAATAACAGCATATGTATATTGAGCTGTCAATTCACATTTTTCAGTAAAGTGCAAATTATGTTCTGGTCCAATCAGAAGGCGTATTGCCTTCTATTGAAGGCAATATAGAACATACATTACCTTCTATAGTGCTAGCGCATTGCTTTTTGGTCAGTTGAACATTCAACTGACCCCTTTATCAAGTCCTCAAAGTTTTAAGTTGATGCAATTGGTCGTTGCCTAAATACTGCTGATATGCGCTTTTGAAAACCTGTATATTCATATGCTTCCTGAAATATTCATCTTAACACTCTTAACCTTACAAGCAGTTGCAATAGAAGTAATAATTGGAGTAGTAGTAGTAGCAGTAGCAGTAGTAGGAAAATTAGTAGTGGTAGTAGTATTAATAGTACCCTTTAAGCATTCTCTGAAATTTCCAACTTAATAGCAAAATTCATTTTTAGAAGCGCCCTTTTGACAATCTGCATGCACAGAGTGTGTATTGATTTACTTGAAATTTCCCCTTAGATATTCTCTAAAATTTTTAGCTTCATATACATATTTTTAAAAGTAGCACTATCATAGTAGCAGTGGTAGCAGTAGGAGAAGCAGTGGCAGTAGTAGTCTTGTATTAGTATCAGTAGCAGCAGTAGCAGAAGTAATAATAGCAGCAGTAGTATGTATGTACTGTTATTTGGTCAGTTTAACATCCCCTTATGATGCCCGGGAAGTTCCATCTTGATGCGGCAGCCTATTCCAGAATTATTGCTGATGTGCCCTTTTGAAAAAAATTACGCCCTTTTTATATTAGTATTCATAGCCTTACAAATAGTTACATTTGAAGTATTATTACTAGCAGTAGCAGTTGTAGTAGTAGTAGTAGTAGTAGTAGTAGTAGTAGTAGTAGTAGTAGTAGTAGTAGTAGTAGTAGTAGTAGTAGTAGTAGTAGTAGTAGTAGTAGTAGTAGTAGTAGTAGTAGTAGTAGTAGTAGTAGTAGTAGTAGTAGTAGTAGTAAAAGCAGTGGTATGCAAGTATAACCTTTTGGTCAAACATGCATATTCCTTTATGTATTCTCTGAAAGTTCCAACTTAGTACCTAAATCTTTTCCTGATATATGCCTTTTTTACAATCTGCATGCACTTAGCATGTTCTGATTTAGTTCAAATTTCCCCCAATATTCTGTCAAATTTCGACGATCTGTGTGCATATCGTATGTTTTGATTTAGTTCAAGTATCTCCTCAGCATTTCTTCAGATGTTCATTTCAGTATTCTCATTCTTGGTAGTAGTCCACTCGCTACAGAAACAGTAGTTTTAGCGGTAGTAGTCATAGTAGTAGTTGTAGTAGTAGTAGTAGCGTGCTAATATTGTTTTTTTGGTCAATTGATCATCTCCCATATCATCAAACATTTCGTGGTAATAAACTGTAGGTAGGGAGCGACCCGGCTCAATAGTAACCAAAACTCTAAAACGAATTTTGATATCAATAGATACATCAGAGGAATCAAATGTTTATGCTGATTTTAAATATATTAGTTTCATCAAGTTTGGTTTTACTCATCAGAAGTTACGAGCCTAAGAAAATTCACCCTGTTTTCGAAAAAAGGGGAAAACACCCCCTAAAAGCAATAAAATCTTAATGGAATCACGCTAGCAGATTCAGCGTGTCAGAGAGCCCTACTGCAGAGGTTTCATGTTCCTATCTGCAAAAACATGGAATTTTGTATTTATTGTCAGAAAAAATATCACGGATGCGAGTTTATTTGTTTTTTATACTTTTTTTCCCAGGGATGATCGTATCGACCCAGTGGTCCTAGAATGTCGCGAGAGGGCTCATTCTAACGGAAATTTAAAGTTGAAGTATCTTTTTTAAGTGACCGAAAACTGGAGGGCAACTAGACCCCCTCCCACGCTCATTTTTCCCCCTAAGACAAAAATTTTTAGATAGCCATTTAGTTCAGCAGAGTTGAAAAATCTAACAAAATATGTCTTTGAGTATGACTGAATACCCCAGAGTCCCGGGGGAAGGGAAGCAAGTTATAAACTTTGCCCAATGTTTACATATAGTATTGGTTATTGAGAAGTTTAAAGACGCTTTCAGGGGGATTTTTCTGGTGGGGGAGGGTCAGAGGGAGTAGTTTCGTGGGAGTATCTTTCCATGGAGTAATTTATCATGGGGGAAGGTAAATTCCTAAGGGGTGATCAACTGAAAGTAAGAAGCGACATTAAAATTTAAAGCAAACAGAAATTGTTACGTATATTAGAGGATACGTCCCTTCCTCAATAACTTGCTCTCTACACTAAAGTATTTTTAGTAATTTCAAAAGATCTATTTATTCTAATTAAACGGCCTTTTTGATCCAGCGTCGTTTTTAAAGAATTGGAACTAAATTCGAACTTCAGCGTAAAGAGCGAGGTATTGAAGAGGGGGCCAACCCCCTCATATATTTAATAAAATACACGAATATAGAAGTCCCTTACGTAATTTAATTTATAAGTTACGTATATTTATTGCTAATAAAAACGAAACCGTCCGATCAAATTTTGAAAGAGCCATTAATGTGCAAAATTAACGTGAAAATCTCGTTTTAATTTAATTATTCATGTATGGTGTGCCGAAATCAAACCTGTATTAATTAAAAAACGTTCAGAAATTAATCTAAAAGAAACAAGTTTCATTAACTGAAAGTAAGGAGTGACATTAAAACTTAAAAAGAACAGAAACAATTCCGATTATGAAAGTGGCTGTCCCCTCCTCAACGCCCCACTCTTGACGCTAAAGTTTGACTCTTTCTCAAAACAATACTTTTTAAAACAACATAAAACTTTAGCGTAAAGAGCTGGGCGTTGAGGAGGGGTGGTTAGGCTTACTTTCAGATAAAAACTTGTTTATTTTTAATTTAATTTCCTAAAAGCTCCAAATTGATATACTCATTCAATCCTAAGCTATGGCCTTTTGACAACCCCTACACATATAGCGTGTTTTAATTTGGTCAAAAACTCCACTCAAAATTCTCTGAAAGGCTCATCTGAATTTGCTTCGTCTTTTTAGAAACTAAAGGTCAAACATACCCACATTTCTTAATAACATATACTATATGTTGGACGAATTGCCTAGTTTACAGCCCTTGCTCTGATGTCTATGGGGGGGGGGTGGGGTTGACATCCCCAGAGAGATAAATAATGGACCTAATTACAGGCAGCCAGCAAGCCTTGGGGCTGGTTGCCCTCCAACGCTTTTGGCTTATAAAAAGGGCACTAGAATCTTTAATTTCAATAAAAATGTTACATGCCTCCAAGGCAAAGCTTACAGCCCGGTGGCTCTTGGGGGTTGCTTCATTTCTAGAGCCATCTCTTTCATGACCATGGAACAGAAATTATGATAAAATCGTTGATCGGGTGAATTTAGGGAAAAGGCGTATTATAAGGGGGAGACTAGTTGCCCTCTGATCACTTTCGAATCTTGAAAAGACACTATAAATTCCTATTTTCACTTGAAGGAGCCCCACCAAATTTCATACGACCACTCTTCCATAAGAACCTTGTATGTAGCAATGGTAGCATAACTTATAGCCCTTTACCCTGTTGGCTGTGAGGGGTGGTTGACATCTCAAAGAAATAATTACTGGACCTTTCAATTATGCTGAAAAACCGGCTATTTTAAAATTTTGATTGGATGCATTTGAGGAAATGATAGGTATGGGGGGGGGGGCTGGTTGCCTTAATCACTTTCTGCTTTTAAAAAGTCCACTAGAACTCTAGATTTCCAATTCAAAGGAATGAGTTCCTTTCGACATTTACAACAACTCCTCATAAGTGAACTGCCTTGGTCAGAAAAAATAATAATAATATATTGTGCTAACCTTCGTCCTTTACTTAGGCATTGCTTTTACGCTTTATTTATTTACATATTGCTGAATTTCTTTAATTTATTTATCCTATTGTTTTCGATACATTTGAAGAAATTAAGCTAAAAAGGAGGAATTACTGACGACAAAAAATATCTTCTGGAAAGAGCAAATTACATGAGTGCTACAATTATTTTTGTGTTTACAGCCTTACGGCAAACGTATGCGGTGTTACCAGCAATAAAATCCCCCAAAAAATATATTTTGCTTCAAAATAAATAAATAGCTTTAGGTAAAATTTCGGTTGGCCTGTTGATTTTGTGAACATTTAAATGGAATGATTTAAAAGGTAAAACCCATTACATGCATTACCGGGCGTCATTTATATTCCTTGTGTCCCGGTGTCCCGGTCGTCATTTATATCCCCCTGTGCCCCCCGGCGTCCCCGTTTTAGTTGTGTCCCTGTGTCCCGGTCGTCATTTATATTTCCTGTGTCTCGGTCGTCATTTGTATCCCGGTGTCCCGGTCTGTATATACATTCGATTTTTAGTTTTGTTTTTCTCCTTTATTTTTCATTTTTTTCCTTTTTTGTTTTTTTTCTTTTTTAGTTTTTTAGTTTTTTTAGCTTTTTTAGTTTTTTTATTAGTTTTTAGTTTTTTTTTCTTTTTAGTTTTTTGTAGTTTTTACCTTTTTTTAGTTTTTTTAGTTTTTTTTTTACTTATGTCCCTGGTCGTCATTTATACTCCCTGTGTCCGGTCGTCATTTGTGTCCCGGTGCTTTGTTGATTGCTAATCGAACATTCCTTTTGTCCCGGTCGCTTTCTCTTTGAGTGTCGTCATTTATATTCCCTATGTGCCGGTGTCCCGGTCCGTCATTTGTGTCCCGATGTCCCGGTCTGTAATTTCGTCAGTTGGAACATGACGTCAGTTGACACACAAACATGACGTCACCCGACAGACAGACCCACACACACACAGACAACTTATTTTTACATATATAGATTGTTCCGAGTTTTCATCCGTCACGATGTCTAAGATTGAAAAGGAGAAAGTTCAACTGGATGCAAAGTCAATTTAGTCCTTTCTTTCGATACTTCTGTGTTGCTGTTAGATTGTCAGGTTTACCGACCCTTGAACATGCAACATATAATTGTCCATGGGAAAAACAATCCATATTCAGATTTATACCTCATGATTCTAATGATTGCCCTTGAGCTTTGTTGATGGTGATTGCTAATCGAAACATTGCCTGTGTCCCCGTCGTCATTTATATATCCCCCCTGTGCCCCCGGCGTCACCGTTGTAGTTGTGTCCCTGCGTCCCGGTCGTATTTATATTCCCTGTGTCCCGGTCGTCATCCCGTTGTCTCTATTATTGCTAAAGCCAAGGTTCGAACCTGGGGACCTCTTGAACCTAGAACCTGGAACATAACGCCTTATCAACTCAGCTACATCGGCTTGAATACATTCGTTTTTGAATTGGTATATGATGAAATAATTCAGACGTCATATTATATGATGAAAATTTTTTTTAGTTTTTTCCTTTTTTTCTGTTTTGTTTTTTTATTGGTTTTTACCTTTTTTTTTAGCTTTTTTAGTTTTTTTTCGTTTTTTCTTTTAGTTTTTTTGTAGTTTTTATCTTTTTTAGTTTTCTTATTTTTGTTTATATTTTTTTTAGTTTTCTTTTTCTCTTTTATTTTTCAGTTTTTCCTTTTTTTTAGTTTTTTTCTTTTTTAGTTTTAGTTTTTTTTAGTTTTTTACCTTTTTTAGTTTTTTTAGTTTTTTAGATTTTAGTTTTTTTATTAGTTTTTATTTTTTTTTTGTAGTTTTTGCCTTTTTTAGTTTTTTCAGTTTTATATTTTTACCTCTTTTTGGTTTTTTAGTTTTTTAGCTTTTTTAGTTTTTTTCTTTTTAGTTTTTTTTGTAGTTTTTACCTTTTTTAGTTTTTTTTTCTTCTTTTGTATTAGTGTGAAATAATTCAGACGTCATATGCGGACAAACACGACGTCACTCGACAGACAGACATAACCCACAAACAACTTATTTTTATATATATATATATTTATATATATATATATATATATATATATATATATATATATATATATATATATATATATATATATATATATATATATATATATATATATATATGTTTTTAACTATGTAAAACTTGCGAATGTACAACATTCTTCGCTGTCCCATTGTCTGTGCATATAAATAGATTGTCAGGTTTACCGACTCTTGAACATGCAACATATAATTGTCCATGGGAAAACAATCCGTATTCAGATCTATACCTAATGATTCTAATGATTGCCCTTGAGCTTTGTGGATGGTGATTGCTAATCGACCATTCCCTGTGTCGCTGTCGTCATTTATATATCCCCCTGTGCCACCCGGCGTCCCCGTTGTAGTTGTGTCCCTGTGTCCCGGTCGTCATTTATATATCCTGTGTCCCGGTCGTCATTTGTGTCCCGGTGTCCCAGTCTGTAATTTCTCTTTGAGTGTCCCGGTCGTCATTTATATTCCTTGTGTCCCGGTCGTCATTTTTGTCCCGGTGTCCCGGTCTGTATATACATTCGTTTTTGAGTTGGTCTTTTTTTTAGTTTTTCGTTCTTTACTTTATTTTAGTTTTTTTTTTTTAGTTATACCTCATGATTCTAATGATTGCCCTTGAGCTTTGTTAGTGGTGATTGCTAATCAAACATTCCCTGTGTTCCCGTCGTCATTTATATATCCCCCTGTGCCCCCCGGCGTCCACGTTGTAGTTGTGTCCCTGTGTCCCGGTCATCATTTGTGTCCCGGTCTGTATATACATTCGTTTTTGAATTGGTAGGTATATGATGAAATAAATTTTTGTGTTTTTCCCCTTTTTTTCTTTTTAGTTTTTTTTTTTGGTTTTTATTTTTTTAGTTTTTTTTTTATTTTTATTTTTATCTTTTTTTAGTTTTGTTTTCTAGTTTTTTTAGTTTTTTTTCTTTTTAGTTTTTTTGTAGTTTTTACCTTTTTAGTTTTTTTTTAGTTTTATTTTATTTTTATTTTTTTTTTAGTTTTGTTTTTCTCCTTTATTTTTCAGTTTTTTTTTACTTTTTTTCTTTTCTTTTCTTTTTTAGTTTTTTAGCTTTTTTATTTTTTTTTTAATAGTTTTTAGTTTTTTTTCTTTCTAGTTTTTTTTGTAGTTTTTACCTTTTTTTTAGTTTTTTTAGTTTTTTTTTACTTATGTCAACATTCTTATGTCAGAATATACAACATTCTTGGCTTTCCCATTGTCTGTGCATATAAATAGATTGTCAGGTTTACCGACTCTTGAACATGCAAAATATAATTGTCCATGGGAAAAACAATCTGTATTCAGATCTAAACCTCATTATTCTAATGATTGCCCTTGAGCTTTGTTGATGGTGATTGCTACTCGAACATTCCCTGTGTCCCTGTCGTCATTTATATATCCCCCTGTGCCCCCGGCGTCCCCGTTGTTGTTGTTTCCCTGTGTCCGGGTCGTCATTTGTGTCCCGGCGTTGTGTCCCGGTCGTCATTTGTGTCCCGGTGTCCCAGTCTGTATTTTCTCTTTGACTGTCGCGGTCGTCATATCCCCCTGTGCCCCCCGGCGTCCCCGTTGTTGTTGTTTCCCTGTTTCCCGGTCGTCATTTGTGTCCCGGTGTTGTGTCCCGGTCGTCATTTGTGTCCCGGTGTCCCAGTCTGTAATTTCTCTTTGAGTGTCGCGGTCGTCATTTATATTCCCTGTGTCCATTTGACACAGGTCTTCATTTTTGTCCCGGTCGTCATTTGTGTTCCGGTATCCCGGTCTGTAATTTATCTTTGAGTGTCCTGGTCGTCATTTATATTCCCTGTGTCCCGGTCGTCATTTGTGTCCCGGTGCTTTGTTGATGGTGATTGCTAATCGAACATTCATTGTGTCCCGGTCACTTTCTCTTTGAGTGTCCCGGTCGTCATTTATATTCCCTATGTCCCGCTGTCCCGGTCGTCATTTGTGTCCCGATGTCCCGGTCTTTAATCTCGTCAGTCGACAAACATGACGTCACTCGACACACACACAGACAACTTATTTATATATATATATATATATAGAAGATAGATAGATAGATAGATGTCCCGGTGTCCCGGTCGTCATTTGTGTCCCGATGTCCCGGTCTGTAATTTCCTCAGTCGACAAACATGACGTCAGTCGACACACAAACATGACGTCACTCGACACACAGACAACTTATTTTTATATATATACTAGCTGTTGGGGTGGTGCTTCGCGCCACCCCAACACCTAGTTGGTGTTGACGACTTACGCGCAAGCCCCCCCGCGCGCGTAAGTCGTTACGCGCCATATTAGTTACGTGCCATTGTAGTTGTGTCCCTGTGTCCCACCTGTGAATATAGATAGATTTATATATGTGTTTCAAACTACGTAAAAATTGAGAATATACAACATTCTTGACTTTCCCATTGTCTGTGCATATTCAAAGCCGTATGTACTAATAATGACGTCATATGCAAACGCTCTTTTTACAAACAAACAAACATGCATACACACAACTCATTTTTATATAGATAGATAGATAGATAGATAGATACAATTCAAATTAACTGCGTAAAACTTGCGAATATACAACATTCTTCGCTGTCTAAGTGTCGCTGCATATAAATAGATTGTCAGGTTTACCGACCCTCGAACATGCAACGTACAATTGTCCATGGGAAAAACAATCAGTTTTAAGATCTATACCACATTTTTCTAATGATTGACCTTGAGCTTTGTTAATGGTGATTGCAAATGCTAATCGAATTGGGAATTGCAATCTTTAAATTGAAAAGGCAGATCCGTTGGAATCATGGGAATGCGAGGAATAAGAACAGCCTCACCCTCAAAAGGCCCTGTCAAGATTGTGGCCTCTATTAGGTTTTCTATTGTTTTTTTTTACGGCAAGTCGCGTGCCAATGCAAAGCTTTGGTGGGTTGATATTTCTTAAAAGTATTATTGGTACGCCTATTTTTAGTTGTAGCACGTGTGGTAGGAAACCCTGAAAGATCTATGGAATTTAAAAATTCAGATGGATAATTAACCGCTTCATTTGGTTCCAAAACTGTGTCGACTGACTTGTAAAGGACTGCCTGGTCTCGAATCTTGGTCAAAACAATATTGTTGATTTCGTGGACGTCTATATTTTTGGGTGCGAGAATCGCTCTTTCACTTAGCCATTTATTATTTTTATAATTTTTTAGAATATTCGGAAATACTTTTTCAATCAATTCATTTTTGGACGTCACTAAATTACAGAAATCAGCAGGTAGTTGTATACGTCCTGAAATTGAGTCTACTGGGAGCTTTCCGTTTCCAATTGCCAGCAATTGATCTGAAAATGTTTGACCAGAGTCATCGTTTTGCAATCGGACACGCATATTTGTAGTTAATTTTAATATTTTTACGTGTGCCCATAAATTAGAATTTTTCAGGCAAGCATTCATTTCGTCTGCAGGAGTTGATCTAGGTATTATAGGTAATGTTTGCCTGAAATCTCCCGCAAGCAATATTAATGTGCTGCCAAAGGGTTTCGACTTGCCTCTCAAATCTTTCAAGCATTGATCCAGAGCCTCGAGCGATTTTTTGTGTGCCATTGTGCACTCATCCCAAATAATAAGTTTGCATTACTGCAATACTTTACCCATCCCAGATGATTTGGAAATATTGCACGTGGGAGTTTCTGTAGAATGCAAATTCAGAGGCAATTTCAAAGCGGAATAAGCAGTTCTTCCACCAGGCAGCAATGTTGCGGCTATTCCGGACGACGCAATTGCCAACGCTATATCATTTTTTGATCGAATTGATGCCAGAATCAGTTTTATCACATACGTTTTACCAGTACCTCCTGGCGCATCCAAAAAGAAAATTTCTCCAACGTTGTTATCGACACAATGCATTATCGTATCATAAATGTCTTTTTGTTCCGACGTTAACTTGGAAATGTTATTTTGTACATACGACAATAGATCACTCGTACTGTAACTTTGTTCACGATCCAATTCTACACATGTCGAAACAGCAGCGATACGGTTAGGTGAAGGCATTCCCAAATCCTGAAGAGGTTTGTTTGCCATGCGTACGCACAAATCTTCTATAATAACTAAAGTGTAGTTATAAATTTCTGATGTAAAATCAAAAGTCATATCTGACGTCTCTAACTGTTTTCGATGGAGTATATCTTCGGACATTTTTGACTTATATTTTTCCCATAACTCTGTAGGAGCTGATGGAGAGCAAGTTGTTAAAATGATGCCAAACACTGCACGAATTTGACTTGGGGTTGACGTTTCGCACGCGTCATTGATGCAGTTCTCCCAGTGTTGGTCATTCTCCAATAAATTCAGAGCTTGGCATGCACTACGGTAAGTGTCATGTATAGCACCGTTTACAGTTCTCAAATACTCAAAGAATGTCGGACTGGGTACATTCACCAAAAGCAGGCGTAGAAAGAAGCATTCATGTTGATTAGGGTGAACGGTGTAGAATCTTCCTATCGTGGTATCTTTGAAGATGGTAGGTTGGCCGTCGACTGACTTACCCTATTTTCGACGTTCAAATACTTTATTTTTAGTATTCCACGTGTAATACGAAGGCACTTCTGTATACAGCAGTTTTTTTGCAAAAGAATCATTTTTGCAAAGCGATAAAAAGCTGTTAATGTTGTATCCGGTGGATTCAGGGCTCTTTTTTGCACGTTGGTTTCCGTGAAATAAACACGTTGACCATTCTGTAAATGTACCGCTAAGTGAACAACAGCTGGACTACGTTCATGTATCGGAAATGAAAGAATTCGCCAAACAGCTTCATTACTGCTTATGTATCTTCCAGCCTGATATTGTACGATTTCGTCGAAATCTTTGATTTCGGGCTGCAAACCAAAAACTGCCATGTCACTGCCTTTGTTGACGTATTTACATATGTATTTGATTGCCTTTACGGAGTTACAGTATTCAACGTTTATGTGTGCATTAAATGTTTTTTGATAATAATGGGGAATATGGAACAACCCACTGGTTATCTACTTCGATGGTGGTACCGTTACGCTTCTTTATTATTGCTGTTTTACCGCCATCTTCAGTAGATCTTCTTCTATATTGTGGGTAACCATCATTGCCAGTAATCGTCTTTGATACTAAAAGTCGAGGATATTGCTTTGTGCACCTTCCTTTGGCCATGCATGGTGAATTTTCGTTCAGTGCACCGCAAGGTCCATTTATCATATTTTTTACAATAATATCATGTAACCCCTTGTCGACATTTTTATCAGGTATTTCAGCGGAAATCACATCATCAATTTCGTTCGAAGTAATTTTTTTATGTAGCCAGATTAGTATATGTGCGTGTGGCAAACCTCGTTTTTGCCATTCCACTGAGTACATCCAGCATCGCACTGACCCAAACACTTCAAGTTTTACTATGTAGTTTATCAGTGATTTCTACTTTTGCCGGAAGACGCGGGCCGTAATGTCATGCCTATGAACCCCCGATTGGCCTTGAAGTAAAAGCTGCAGTATCTCGTCCCAAGATTGATTACATGTAAATGTAATAAATAAATCTGGACGACCATAGAGACGAACATACGCAATAGCATCTTGAGCATATTCATGCATATGCCAGGGACTGCCAGCATATGACGAAGGTAAGATTGTTAATCTTCCAACGTTTGGGGTATTACCGTCATTTATAACTGCATCTCGCAAATGAATGTATTGTTCAGAGCGGAGCTTGGTCTGATTCAGGCGGATATATAGCAAACGTTCTGATTAAATTTTAGCATACATATCAACGACAAATTGGTGAAACAATTCACGGCATTTTAAAATATAATTTCCTTCATCCTGCCAAATCATTAGTCTATAGGAATAATAATGCATTGCACTGCATTTCTTATTCATTTCTTTGTTAGTGGCTGGATTCATCAATTTAATATTAATGTGATAGCCGTCGGCTCCATCCCAAAAAATGATAGGATATTGTAGGGCATCGTAGCATCGATGCAATTCTTAACTACTGAGTGTTTCGCTTATGAAGAATAATATCTCCAGGTAAAAACTGATCACCGACCATAACGATTGCCACTTCGTCGATAGTTGGAGCATTGTATCTACGCACATTTTGGCCAGGAGGCGTTTTGTCAGCGGAAATAACAATTTTATACGTATCAGCAGGCATCAAATCGATGGCTGTTTTGAACAGACGCACTAAATTATTATTTTCGTGGAAAAGATGTTGCAATTGGGAAACGATTGTCCTTTCAACCTTGGGAGAAATTTCGCAATGTGCATTCAATTCAGAATTTCTATCACTGATGAAGTACAATTGTAAAAATTTATGATTCTCGCCTGAGAATGGTAGAAGGGACCCTGCTCTATGATAAATTTGCCCTTTTACTTTGAAAGTAGACATAAATTGATCTGGATTTTCGATTTGGGCTCCAAACGACGTCATTTGGAAACATGAGTTGTATTTTCTGATTTTTGACAAAAAACGCTTAGATTCTGACGTAATTCCAGTAAGGAAACTCTTCAATGGCTCTGGTGGTGCAGCCAATAGAGGAAGTTTAACTTTTCCTGAGGCGCAACACATTCCCATTGTTTCACCATTGAATTTCAAGGCCTTGCAATAGGGACAAATTTTAGACGTTGTCCCGATTTGAACACATCTACTCAAGCTATAATCATCGACTGGGCTGTACCTGAATGCCAGGCGATAACTTTCAGGTTGCTCTGATTCCTCGGCACGCTTTCTTTTCTTACTTTCACTATCAGCAGCAAGCCTGATTTCTTGCTGTTCTTGTGATTCCTCGGCACGCTTTCTTTTCTTACTTTCTCTATCAGCAGCAAGCCTGATTTCTTGCTGTTCTTGTGATTCCTCGGCACGCCTTCTTTTTTCACTTTCTCTTTTAGCAGCAAGTCTGCTTTCGCGTTGCTCTGGTAGTTCCTCGGCACGCTTTCTTTTCTGACTTTCTCTATCAGCAGCAAGTTTTTTGGCATAGACTCTTTGAGCATCTTCACCGGCTTTTGCCATTGTAAGTTCATCAGTCACTTTAAACTTAAACATTAATAGATTTCTACGTGAACATATATGTCTTAAATATCTTTAATGACGTCACCGTCATAGCAAAAATGGCGACAACTAACTTCATGTCGTCAGTCGACACAGAAACATGACGTCACCTGATCCACAGACAGACAACTTATTTTTATATATATCTATATATATAAAAATAAGTTGTCTGTCTGTGGATGTGTGGATGGATCAGGTGACGTCATGTTTGTTCGCATATGACGTCTGAATTATTTCACACTAATACAAAAGAAGAAAAAAACTAAAAAAGGTAAAAACTACAAAAAAAACTAAAAAGAAAAAAAAAACTAAAAAAGCTAAAAAACAAAAAAAAACTAAAAAAAGGTAAAAATCTAATAACTAAAAAAAAACTGAAAAAAATAAAAAAAGGCAAAAACTACAAAAAAAATAAAACCTAATAAAAAAACTAAAAAAGCTAAAAAACTAAAAAAACTAAAAAAAACTAAAAAAAGGTAAAAAACTAAAAAAAACTAAAAACTAAAAAAGAAAAAAACTAAAAAAAAGGAAAAAAGTGAAAAATAAAAGAGAAAAAGAAAACTAAAAAAATATGAATAAATATATATAAAAATAAGTTGTTTGTGGGTTATGTCTGTCTGTCTGTCTGTCGAGTGACGTCGTGTTTGTCCGCATATGACGTCTGAATTATTTCACACTAATACAAAAGAAGAAAAAAAACTAAAAAAGGTAAAAACTACAAAAAAAACTAAAAAGAAAAAAAACTAAAAAAGCTAAAAAACTAAAAAAAAACTAAAAAAAGGTAAAAAACTAAAAACTAAAAAAGCTGAAAAAACTAAAAAAAGGCAAAAACTAAAAAAAAACTAAAAACTAATAAAAAAACTAAAAAAGCTAAAAAACTAAAAAAAACTAAAAAAACTAAAAAAAGGTAAAAAACAAAAAAAAAACTAAAAACTAAAAAAGAAAAAACTAAAAAAAAAGGAAAAAACTGAAAAATAAGAGAAAAAGAAAACTAAAAAAATATTAATAAATATAAAAAATATAAATATAAATATAATATAAATTAGCAATCAACAAAGCACCGAGACACAAATGACGACCGGGACACAGGGAGTATAAATGACGACCAGGACATAAGTAAAAAAAAAAACTAAAAAAACTAAAAAAATGGTAAAAACTACAAAAAAACTAAAAACTAATAAAAAAACTAAAAAATCTAAAAATCTAAATAAACTAAAAAAGAAAAAACAGAAAAAAGGAAAAAAATAAAGGAGAAAAACAAAACTAAAAAACGAATGTATATACAGACCGGGACACCGGGATACAAATGACGACCGGGACACAGGGAATATAAATGACGACCGGGACACAGGGACACAACTACAATGGGGACGCCGGGGGGCACAGGGGGATATAAATGACGACCGGGACACCGGGACACAAGGAATATAAATGACGCCCGGGACACTCAAAGAGAAATCACAGACTGGAACACCGGGACACAAATGACGACCGGGACACAGGGAATATAAATGACGACCGGGACACAGGGACATAACTACAAAGGGGACGCCGGGGTGCACAGGGGGATATATAAATGACGATGGCGACTCAGGGAATGGTCGATTAGCAATCACCATCAACAAAGCTCAAGGGCAATCATTAGAATCATGAGGTGTAGATCTGATTACGGATTGTTTTCCCATGGACCATTATCTATTTATATGCACAGACAATGGGACAGCAAAGAATGTTGTATATTCGCAAGTTTTACGTAGTTAAAAACATATATATATATATATATATATATATATATATATATATATATATATATA